>NC_079526.1:1736507-1739007 GCF_003711565.1 Takifugu flavidus
CTGTGACATCATCCCCCTGGCTAAGCTGCAGACCCTGAAACAACACGCCGATACCTCTAACGCCCGAGCTGCAGGGGGAGCAGGAGGGAGCAGAGCATCGGCTGACAACAGCCCGGGACGTAACAGTGGGGTCAGTCGAGAGGGAAGCACCTCATCTTCTCTTGATCAGGAACTTTCTGAAAAACAGTCCAACAGAGAGGAGGCAGACAGGTGGGCCCACATCTCCGTTTTCTGATTGCTGACTTGACCAGGCTCCACTGGTTTATCAGACAGGTGTCGTGGACATTTCCGAACCGCGCGGTAGAGTTGTTGGTTCGATCTATCTGGTCTACACGTCAAAGGATGATCAGGTGACACACTGAGGTCGTCTCTGCCACGAGTTCACGAATGAGTGTGAACGAGTAAAGACGTAAAAATCTGATTAGACAAATGTTACAGAAATACATTTATCTCATCTCTTCTATAAAATGAAAAATCGAGCTTAAAAATTAACCTCCCATCCACATTTGATCTCTCTTGCTGTTTAAGGTCTGTCTTCTCTCTCCTTCCCTCTTACTGGCTTCCTCATTTTATCCAATTTGGTTTCCCAGCAGCAGTAGGACTCACACACACACACACACACACACACACACACACATAGAGGATTTGTAAAGCCATTTGATATAATCTGATTATTATATGCTGCGGTTTGGAATTCTTGGCTGTTTTTGAGTGAAATTAAATAAATGTTCTGACTGGCTGCGAGGTTGGACTAGAATCTACATAGACATTGATTTAGCGCAGGAATAGCTAGCCAAGAAAATAGAAGAAATGAAAACGATTTAAAAAATTGCCAATGAAAAAAAAAGAAAATGTAAAGAATCTATAAAAGACGGCTGACTGCTCTCTATACAGTTAGTCCATGAACAACATCACCTCTGTGTTGAGTGCCTTACGTGATCCCGGGACCTGCCCTACTGTGGTAGCGTGTTTGTGGACTCAGTAGTTGGAGACTGTTGTGCGTATGAAGAGCCAACGTTCCGCTGAGTGAAGCAGATTCATGTAAGGAAAACCCTGTTGTGGAGTTTGTGGTGTGGACACACCTGCTCCCCCTGGTCCTGGAAGGAGGATTCATCCCTCTGAGATCAGCTCTGTTGCTGAGTGGGAAGGGGTTCAGCTGCCAGCGTGCACTCTGCCCACTTAAGACTGTATGATCCCAAATGTATTTGGCCCTTTCAAGGACTCAGGTGCACCAAACCCATGTGTTGCTGACCGATTTAAAACCACAGTTCATGCTGTTATAGGCGGTCCCTCCGGTGACATCTACACACACATCGCCCGTGTGTGTGGGGATATTCATGCATCGAATAAAGGAAGTGATTAAAGCCATTCGGTAACTTAAAAAACTCGCATGGATGAGGGGTGCCATTATACAGTTTTTTAATGTGAATTTCAGGATTCTGCACAATTTGCAGAGTAGAAAAACAAAGCAGGCTTGTGGGGATCTTAGAAACATAAAAATAGCAATGAGGGTGCGCAAATGCAGAACAGGGAAAAGGTGAGCAACAGTTGAGGAGGAGGGAGAATGGGCAGTGAAGAAAGACATGCTATTTAGCACGGAGGTGAATGGACCGAAGGACGAAAGTGGGACAGAGTTGGGAGGAAGCTGCGGTAAACGCCAGGACCCTCCTAATGCTTAATCCCACCCGCTTTGTTTTCTCCTCTTTCACACACTCGTCTCGGAGCATCTGCCAGTTCACAAACAGCGCCGACAGTGGTCCCATTGAGCGCTGGCCCTGGCCACTGATGTGTGGAGTGTTTGGATGGGGTCCAGTGCTGCAATCGATGTCACGCTTCTCTCCTTGCTCCATTTGCCTCTTTTTCCTCTGTCCTTCACCCTTCTTCAAGTTCCTCCTCCTTGTGTTTGATAAACAAGTAAATTATGAGACCACACACTTTTAGGAATGAATGAGTGAACATGAAGGAATGAATGAAGCTGTGTTTTTCCCTTTCTCACATTTGTCAATGATTAAAACACACAGATGCATTTTAAAAAGAAGGGAAGGCTTTTCAGGAGCTATTTTATTGTTATTTTGTTGTTTGATGCCCCGGCAGGTCACGACCATGTTTATGATGTGATGATTGGTGGAGCAGGACTACATTATCCAGAATGCAATGCTTTATCTGAGCTCTTTGTTTCCATCAGTGTTGATGGATTTGTTAGGTCGATCCTCTAGTTTTAGACCATAGTGTCACATAAATACAGTATTGTCTCTACAGAGCATATATCCATTAAATTCATTTTTTTCCAGCTTTAATTGGTGATTTGTCCTCTTATTAAATCATTCATTCGAAGGACGGAGATCATTCTCCAAAGATGCTGATTATCGTGAGAAAATAAAAAGTATCATCTTTTTCACTGGCTCCTAATGAAATCTTCTTCTTTTCCTTCTGTCAGGACTTCTCCCTTTAGATGGAACACTGGTATGAAGGAGCGGATGTTGATCAAGGTTACAGACAG
>NC_079526.1:1744007-1966644 GCF_003711565.1 Takifugu flavidus
ATAACTACTTGGAGGGATACATCTGCCGACACATGGACCCTCTCAATGACACCAAAGGTGAAAACATAGGTTAATAGATCCACAGAACATCCATACGTAGAAGAGTCTCTCTTCTAGTTTTGACAGTTTATGGTGATGGTTCAAGATGGTTCAACTCTTCATTTCTACTTTATTATTAGAGCACTTTCAGTCTCAGATGGTTTCTTTCACAAATGGCTGTCTTCGTCCTTCAGCGTATGATCACTTGAAACAGAGGAGAAGGTAGTAGAATGATCACTGGTTTGATCCAGTGTCCTTTAGAGCCAAAACACTGAATCCTGAATCCAGGGTAGGTTTATAGTGGAGAAGGTTTTTACGTGTAAATCTGTTTGCAAATTTACTAACGTTTCATGAATGAGACCCAATGGTTCCATGTTGCATTTGGAGCTTTTTCAAGTCTTCTCCTCAGGACGCCTGAGTTTTTTTCCTGTTGTGGAGGCAGCACCATCAGTTGTGATACCGACAATGTCCCAGCTTAGGCCCACTGAACTCAAATACATGTCCACAGAGCTGAAAATGTCTTCTGCAGTCGTAGTAGTAAGGAGCTCTTTGTGCAGAGAAGTTGTTCCTGTAAGTCCCCGTCCCACACGTCTCACGTAAACAAGTAAAACTGCTTTGGTTGTTATGTCAGTAGATTCATCCATTTGTAAAGCAAAATGACCACTTGGCTTAATGTGAGCTGTGGTCCGTTGTTTGATGTCTTCTAACATGTCTTCAATTCTCCTACTTATTGTGTCATTTGACAGAGGTGTAGTTTTTAGTTTATGTGCTGCGGATTAAAGCTTCATGCTTTAATGTGCCAGCACCTCGCTGCACAAAACACACTGAGGTTGTTGTCCGCCGTCATCTTCAAGATAAGAAAATCCATACCTCATTTACTCTCGGATCTGCCCTTTGCCATGCTTTACATATGTTCTTTGCAGGTCTTTTTCTAACAGTCTTAGCAAGAGCTGGAGGTCAGTGATTGAAGAGGTAAAAGGAGGAAATATTCACAAAAAGCAGATCCAGCCCTGAGGCCTCTAAGCACCCCCCTGCCCATCTGCTCCTAAAAATCTGTCCATACTGCTTCACTACTTAGTGAAGAGAATCAGGAGTGACAGGAGATGACTCTTCCCGCATCCTAGCTAGGGTGAAGAGCTGGTTCACTGTTCCACAAGCAGGAAGAAAACCACATCACTGCTCATGAATCCAAGGTTCATCTAAAAGTCGGACTCTCCTTTCCAGTTCTCCAGCACAGACCTTCCCAAAGACACTGAGGAGTGGGATCCCTTATAGTTGGAACACACTCACTATATAACAACAACAATAACAATAATAATAATAATATGGAAGTAAGATATTAATCTCAGGACCCTTTCAGTATATTGAATAAATACATTTACATTCTCATCCACCTAACAAATGTAATGGAGTGTATGTTGTAAATATTCCTCTTTTTGTCTGTTGCTTCAGGAGTGGCCATCAGCACTTATGCTAAGTACTGCTACCGGAAACTCACAAAAGCTGCTCTGACTGGAGCCAAGAAGGTGAGAGATCTTACATTTTACATTGCAATTTAGTCATTTATCAGACACCTTTGTCCACCGACACAATCACGCCGCAATGGAGTTGAGACCAATTTGTAGAAAATACTAGCTTCAAACTACCTGGTACAAGTGCTACTAACTAAGCTGAGCTGTGGAGAGGGAGGAAAGAGGGATATGAAAAGGGGAGAGGAGGAGAACGATAAGTGCCGTTAGGAGTGCAGAACCTCCCAGAAGACCTGTGTCTTCAAGAGCTTTTTTAAGGTAAAGAAGGTTGCTCCTGCTCTGGCAGAGCTCTGGAGGTCGTTCCTCCATCAGGGGAAGAAAGCTGCGACCATTGTCTGGACTGTTTGCCTCGACAGACGGCTTTTCCAGGTGATGATCATGTGAGGAGTCGAGGGGTAGAAGGGCTCCAACAAGACTGTTCAAGTAAGAGGGAGCAGATTTGCTCTGGAGGTCAGCACAAGTGACTTGACCTTAATGTGGACGGCTACAGGCAGCAGGTGGCGCTCCGTCAGCAGTGGGGTGGTGTGGACCCACTTCAGCTGGTTGAAGACCAGGTGCACCATAGCATTCTGGACCATCTGAAGCAGCTTCACCACACACATCGGCCCACCCCTGACAAGGACTTTGCAGTAGTCAATGCAGGAGATCACCATGGCTTGTACCAGCAGCTCTGGGCATGCTGGGTTAGGAACAGCCTGATTCTTCTGCTGTTGAATAAGACAAGGCGGCCTGATCGAGAGACAACACAATCAGGAAAAAGTCAGTTGATCATCAATCAGGACTCCCAAGATTTCAACAGCCTTGGTAGGACCCAGAGACCAGGTGGCAATGTTGAGGTCAGTGTTGTGATAAATGGATTAGTTGGCCAGGAGAACCAGGAGCTCTGTTTTACCAAGGTTAGGATGGAGGTGGAGGTCCTGCATCCATGCAGATGTGTTGGAGAGACATTTTGAGATCTTCCCTGATACTGAGGGTTCATCGGGCGGGGGGACGACGACAAAAGACACAGCTGGATGTGCAGCAGAATGTGTGCTAATTGCACCCAGCTACCAAACGCCAAGTGTCTGCAGTTAGCTCAGCGAGGAGCACCCTTGAGCAAATCCAGCAGAATAATGAGCATCATTAGCAGTACCGTAGTTGGATCTAAGGTTGCAAACAGTAAACAACACCGTCTTGTTAGCCTAGTAGCTTGTCTTACTGCTCAGAATTTTCAGGTGTACTGTGTCCAAAACATGAACATTTCATTGATTAGAAACCTTAGATTGTCCCTCTATGAGCTAGGGTGTGGGAATGAGGTGTGTATCCTGGAACAGGATGTGTCCAGGGAGTAGTGACTGCTGGGATGGGCTCCAGCACCACCACCACCCCCTTCCCCCACCGCCAACTAAATTTGATAATGAATATAAACTAAATAATAAAAAATAGGCTCAATATGGTCCTTTGAAAAAAGATAAGCTGCTTGTTTTTTGTGTGTGTACGGTAGCATTGGCTTTGAGCCAATGTTGTGTGTAATGGCGTAATATATCTGGACCTCGGACAACAACCATTTGTCAGCTCGTAGCCTCCTCTTCGCTCATCTACGTTAAACTGAATGAACTGGTTCCTGTGGATGTGTCTCACCCTGCGCTGCCCTTCCTTTGGCCTGATGCATTAACATGAGCTCCTCGGTGTCTCTTTGTCCTCAGGGGCTGCAGAAACCCTGTCTCGAAGAGATCAAGCATGCCAAGAATGCCGTTTTCAGCCCCTCGATGTTTGGCTCGTCTTTAGAGGAGGTCATGGCTCTGCAGAACGACCGCTACCCCGACAGGCAGCTGCCCTGGGTGCAGACCCGTCTCTCTGAGGAGGTTCTAGGTCTCAATGGTGACCAAACAGAGGGGATCTTCAGGTGAGGGGGACACTTTAAGAGAAGGCTTTAGAGCGTTCAGGAGCACGTTTTTATTGATGTTAGATGTCTCGAGAGTAGAAATAGTATATAAGTATTTAGAGAAAGAAGAGCTTGCTTTAAAAAGTGTTGATTCTGACTCGTTGATCTGTGGACAAATTTGCATAAATGTCTGGATTTGTGTAGAAATAAACCTCATAAACCTCAATAAACCTCAGAGGAAGGGAGAGGAGGGGAGGAGAGGGGGAGGAGGGGAGGAGGAGACAAGATGGGGAGGGGAGGGGAGAGGGGGAGGAGGGGTGAGGAGAGGAGGTGGGGGAGAGGAGAGGGGGAGGAGGGGAGGAGGAGACAAGAGGGGGAGGGAGAGGAGACAAGAGGAGTGGGGAGGGGGAGGAGAGGAGAGTAGAGGGAAGGAGGAGGGGGGTGAGGAGAGGGGGAGGAGGGGTGAGGAGAGGAGGGAGGGAGAGGAGGAGAGGAGAAGGAGGAGGGGAGAGGAGGAAGGAGAGAGGATAGGAGGAGAGGAGATGAGGAGAGGGAGAGGTGAGGAGACAAGAGGAGGGGGGAGGAGGGGAGAGAAAGGGAGGAGAGGAGAGTAGAGGGAAGGAGGAGGGGGGAGAGGGGGAGGAGGAGACGAGAGGGGGAGACGAGAGGGTGAGGAGGGGTGAGGAGAGGAGGGAGGGAGAGGAGACAAGAGGAGGGGGGAGGAGGGGAGAGAAAGGGAGGAGAGGAGAGTAGGGGAGGAGGAGAGGAGAGGAGAGAGAGGGAGGATGAGGGGGGCAGGACAGGAGGGGGAAGGAGAGTAGAGAAGAGGAGAGGAGCTTTTGGTTTCATTTTGCATAAATCAGATTGAATGAAAGACAGGAAGTCTGAAGTCTTCTCTTCTGCCTCCAGGGTTCCTGGAGACATCGATGAAGTCAACGCTCTTAAGCTGCAAGTGGATCAATGGAAGATCCCCACAGGACTGGAGGATCCACACATTCCAGGTACACACACACGCGCATCCTTGTCCTTCTATCTTGGTGAGGACCTTACAGGCTTATTCCATCAGCCAGGTCGTGACCCCAACATCCCAACCAGACCTCTGACCCAGTTCTCACCTCAAACAGAAAACCTCAAACAGTCCAATGAAGCTGTAAGGACCATCCAAAATGTCCACACTCCCAAAAAATGTTCTCATTTTTCTAGAAGAATTTCTATTTTTGTATTAGCAATTACAAGAACACACACACACATTCACAACTTCAAACTTGTTTAGTTGTTGGATGTGGGGCCTTCAGCACCAACACTTCTGCTGGAAGGTCTTCACAAGGTGGCTGTTTTTGTAAAAACCAACAACATAAAATAACCCAACACACACACACACACACACACACTGATTAGTGTCATGTTGTTGCTGTGTCGGTCCCCAGCGTCTCTGCTGAAGCTCTGGTACAGGGAGCTGGAGGAGCCGCTGATCCCTCACGAGTTCTACAACGAGTGCATTGACCATTACGACAACCCAGAGGCGGCCGTGAACGTGGTCCTGGGTCTGCCCCACATCAACAAACTGGTGCTCTGCTACCTCATCCGCTTCCTCCAGGTAACACACACACACACACACAGGAACATTTCACTCCATCACCCTCCAGGTTGAGCTGCTGCTTGAAAACCCTGCCGAAGCGGTTGCTGATGTTCCCGTCAGTCGCTCAGCGTTCCCGTCATGGCCGAGCGGTTTGACAGGCTCGTGTCTCTGCTGTGTGCAGGTCTTCGCTCAGCCTGCCAACGTCACCATCACCAAGATGGATGTCAACAACCTGGCGATGGTCATGGCTCCCAACTGTCTGCGCTGCCAATCGGACGACCCCAGGGTGATCTTTGAGAACACCCGCAAGGAGATGTCCTTCATCCGGGTGCTCATCCAGCGGCTGGACACCAGCTTCATGGATGGAATTCTATAACCCAACGTCTCCGCCACGCTCTTGTGTACATTTAGCCTCCATTCATTTCCTTTTGACCTCTGCCATGACCTCCACCTTCTACCTGCAGCTCAGACCTCATCTCCTTGTACTGCTCAGCGAATACTTTGCTCTTCTGCTCATTCTCTTTTGGGGAACTACCATAAACTTCACTTTCCCACTTCACCTTTTGAGTTGTAGGACGACTCCACGCGGTTTCATGAGAGAGCCCACGTCCCTCCGTGGTGTCGGTGGAGTCCTGAGCTGAACATGAAGTTCTGTATGTGCCTTCACATACATCAGAGTCCGGTATCGCACAGCTCTGCTCTGATTGGCTGCGAGTCCCATGAATTCCTGATATGGACACCAACTTTGTTACTCAAACTAAACAAGAAAATAGAAGATCAGAGGTATCGGAGCGTGACGTGTCCTCCCTGTTCTGCATCAGGGACGTTGGGGAACAAACTGCTGCAGTCCAGGACAATGAGACGTGGGGACAGCTGGTCCGCTCGTCCATCGTGGCGTCAAGTGCTGTTTACTGTTGCCGAGCGTATTTAAATCCTGCCAACGTACGTCAGTCGACTCATAGCTGTAGAACAATGTTTTCCAGGAACACCTGGGACAGAAAAGACCGACGGTTGCTTTTGACAGCGGGACACCCCTGACGTGTCCATACTCAGGAATTGATGGACTCAGCCATTAACCGTTAATACATCATACGCGTCCTGCTGGAATTCGTAAGGGATTCCCGTAGGAGTCGTGGCGCCAAGCTCAGCGGTGATTGGGCGGGTTGATCACATGAACGAGCTTGTTTCTGCTGTTGTCATCAGACAGCGGGGAGGGCCCACACTGCCACCTGCCGGGGTCCACGCCGCCGCCGCCGCCGCCGCCCCTCATAAACATTCTGCTTCCTTACACCTCAAACTGTGCTGAAGGTCCGATGCTGCTCGGTGCACCCGGTGTTTTGTGTCAGCAGCCCGGTGCTGAGGCGCTGCTACAGTCAGACAGCTGGGGTCACCGGGGTCACTGAGGGCGCCACCTCATATCATCAGCTCGCCACCTTTGTTCTGCGACATGAGTCCGGGAGCTCTGCACATCTCTACCTTTCCTCCCTCACCACGATCACTGTTCGAAGCAGGACATTTTCCTCACCTGTTCATGTGTCACCTGCTTCTCAACCCCCCCGGAAAGAGACCCAGTCTAGGATCATATCGACTGACTCCGTCCTCATTCTGTCCTGTAGGGTGGTTCAACGTCACTTCACACACAACTCGCGTCACTCGTTGGGTTGTTGCACAGAAGTATCCGCTGCTCTTCGTGGTTCGGATGAACCCCGATACGGGTTCACTCCGCTGAACAACAGCTGCTTCTGTCCATGTTGTCCAACTCAACACTAAACATTACAGGACATTGAGACGTGTCTTCATGTTAACCGTTTTCTCTTCTTAAACTGATGGAGTTTCTCCTGAAGTCCAATATGAGCCATAACATCTGGTCCAGGTCCCAGTTGGCTGACCCCTCCCCCCAACATTTTGATTGGATTTAGGTGAAAACTCAAAAGTAGACAATGTTTGCGTCCAGATGGCTCCTCATGCCTCCATGTTCAGGGTTTCTTCAGCATAATTAACATACTTTGCTTGCACTTTAGAGGGTATTTAAAGGCTCACAGCTCCACCCAATGACCCCTGGCTCCAAACGACACCAGTGCAACCACAAGACTGGATTCACCTCCCAGTCTACGGGGTCACAGCGAGGCCAGGACAGTTTCTCCAAGGCTGAAAATCACTTATCTTCTGAATCTGATTTGGATTCTGCTTGTTTTTACTTGAAGTGAAGAACTTTAGACATTCTTTTACAACGACCGCTGAATAAAGAAACACCTGGTTTTACACCTGCTTCCGCCAGAGCAGCAGTAACAGCACGGATCTTTGGATCCAGCCTCAGGTGACAGAAATCAGAGGTTCTGTCAAAAACAGCCTAGTCAGTTCAGATACAGTCATCAACACAGCCAGAGTGTAATGTTTACTAGGCATTGGGTGTGTGTGTGTGTGTGTGTGTGTGTGTGGTCAGTGACACGGTCCCGGTGGTGTGGGTGGCCCTGGGTCAGACTGTGCCTTTTCCTGCTTTCCCTACCTGGATTCTGCTTCCTTACCTGGTTGCAGGTGGTGGGACCACGAGCCGGGCGGCCCAGTTAGGATCAGCACAGTTTTGTGTCACTTCCTGTCACCACCTCAGCCTATTTGGACCCAGTATCAGGTACCAGTTTCCACAGTGGTTAACCAAAAAGGCTGAGCGTGTTTGAGGCGTGTTGCTCATTTCTTTCCATTTGCAACCTTGTTTGCTCCCATCAGTTATTTTATCTGTGACCCCACCACCACCACCACCACCACCCCGCCCATTAAGCTTCATATGGCACAGCATGCTCGTACTTGTAGGTATGCCTTTAAGAATATTCTCGCACCGTTTTTGCACCTGGTCTGGCCGAACACTGAGCCCTTACGGACATTTTTAGCGTCTGTCTCCGTCACCGTCTACGACTGTTGTGTGACATTTAGTCAGATCTTTTCTGTATCAGCAGAATTTATATTTTTAACCCATTCTTTTTTTATATAATTTAATTTAATTCTATTTATTTAAGAGGTTTTCCTTAATGCCTTGGAGATGTGTATTTTATGTCTGTTTTTGTTGGGACATATGCTTGTGTCCGACTTTATGGAAGTGTGATTTTCCGTCTGGTCGAGCTCATAGTGTTTGTGTTGATGTACGACTGTGAATCTCGATGTGCCCACTTGATTCATTTGAAAGGATAAAGATGTGATTTGCACCGCGCAGAACCTGACAACACTTTGTGTCAACGTTCGTCTTATGTGAAGACATTGAACGTCACGCTGTTCACTGTAAAATACTGACAAGCAACACAGGAAAATGTTACGTCCTAAAGGAAACTGATTGTTTTGCCGTGGAACTGAATGATGAGGCCAATTTTATTTAACACAATTCATATTGTTCCCAACAACAATCGAAGTTCCAGAATGTTCCGATTCATCCTCCTGAAGTTATTTGATCTATGATCACTCCAAACCCTGATAGAACATACCCTGAAATCCTTTAAGTGACGTCTGCTTCCCGTTGGACACCAACGGTGCTCTCAGCTCCGTCCGTTTGATACTGCCGTCAGGTGTTGCTGCCGTAGGACAACAGTCCACGCAGCCTGTGCTGCCCAGACCTCTGCGTCTGTAGTCCAACCAGCTAAACTGTGAACAGTCGCTCACAATATCGCAACTTTTGTGTCCTGACAACCCTTTGTGGAGACTGAATATGGACGATCTTTTCAAATATACATGCAACCGAAGCCTTGGAGACGAGTTTAGGGTGAACGGATGGGCGTCAGTGTTTAGGGCGACTGTAGCTACAACCAAGCGGTGGTTTAACCTGCAGACACGTCCTCATCCTCAGCTGGAATCTGCCAACATACACATGGTAAAGACGAGGAAGCAGACGGTCATACGTCCGTTAGCTTTAAAAAGGCCAATAACAAAATACCTTTTAACTTTCTTTTCTACTTGGTTCCTACTAGTAAAGAGCTGCTGGTTCCTGTCGTACTGAAATGACATTGAAGGTGTTGGAAAGCAGCAGTAAAGCTGCTCCGGACCTCCAGGGTTTGTTCTGGGTTGTATCTCAACTGTCCTTCACACTCTGTTCAAGCTAAGACTCCAAGTGTAACAAACGATGGTTTAATAAATGATTCAAATGTCAAAGCAGCAGTCACACAGTCTTAATTTTAAACCCTGTCCTGAAGCGAGGAACACCCCCCCAATGGTTCAGAGCAATAAAACACCAGGTCCATGAGGTCCATGTGGACAGAGACATTTCCAATCATTCTCTAAAAGAGAAAACATAATAAAACCATCAGGTTGAGTGCACACTTTAAAACCCTGCGTAGCTCAACAGTAACGAAGACCCTCAGCAGAGCCAGGGGCCGTCCCTCCAGGCCCTCCAGGCCCCCTCTTCCAGACACAGGATCTTCACATGTTGCTGATGTGGTCCGCCATGCTGTTGGTGGATATCCATCCTTCCACCAGCACCACACAGAAGCACCGAAGCATCTGCAGTGTAGCCGTCCATGTGTTGGGGTCTCGATCTCCAGGGTTTTTCCTAAGGTCAAGGGTCAGCTGGTGTGGGGGAGGGTGGGTCTTCAGCCTCTTGGCAAACTGCAGCAGCTCAGCAGGCTGGATGAAGTTGGAGCTGTT
The DNA here is from genome assembly GCF_003711565.1 of Takifugu flavidus. Classification (NCBI taxonomy): domain Eukaryota; kingdom Metazoa; phylum Chordata; class Actinopteri; order Tetraodontiformes; family Tetraodontidae; genus Takifugu; species Takifugu flavidus. Next base: position 1,753,642 of record NC_079526.1, read on the forward strand.
ATAAAAAAAATAGAGAAAAGACTTAAAGTGTCTTTAAACAAGCAAACATTCGGTCTAAGCGCAAAATGTTGAGGTTTGTGTAAAGTGAGAGGAGACGTTCATGTTTGCAGCTCAAGTGAGAGTTTATTTCTGAGGTTTGATGGTTTCGTTCAGCTGCTCAAGAGGACGACGTGTGAAGCTGGCGAGATGGAAACGGCGGACGTGCGTGACAACCTTGGCTATTGAGGACGTGCTGACACAGCGGTTCTTACCTGATGTCGAGCCGCTTGACTGAACTTGGGGAGGGACCGGTGAAGAGCTCTGCCAGGACGTGCACGTGCTTGGCTGTTGGGACAGACGGGTGATTAATGACACACATTCCAGGTCCAGCAGCTCCAGCCATCCTCACCCCAGAGACCCGTGACACCTTGAGAGGGTATAAACCTTATTAACAGCCGAGCCCAGAGGCAAAGTGGAGCTCCAGGACAGATCCTGGACCCGGACCAGGCTCATAATAACCCACATCTACACAACAAATGGATTTTGATCAGCCCTCAAGCTCAAATTCCTGCCTACACTCTGGTGATGACGTATAAATGACAAAAGATCAATGATTAAAATCCAACAATCTGGTTAAACTTGCAAACGGCCTCTGAAGCAGGACACAATAACAATGCAACACACAACGCCACCCCAAGAACGGTGTGATGTGGGTCAGGGCTCCTACCCAGTCTGTTCTGAGGCAGAGCCACTGTGTGCAGGGAAGGCACCGCCTTCAGGCTGCCACCAGCTGCCTCAGACCCTCTTCCCGGTCGCTCCAGGTCTCCAGAAGACGGCAGTCAGCAAAGTGCAGCTCTGACAAACATGAAACAAAAATCTGTTTCCATGGAAATGAAAGGCCCAGCTGAGGAACATAAAGGAACCTGTCCAAGATCTCCAATAATCCACTCTCAATTGATTAACAGTGTTGCTGACATCATCATCAGCCCATGGTTTGATGGTTTTGGTTGGACTGGAGGCGGTCACACTGGCACGAGCTAACTGGACTAAAGGCCAACAACAACATCTCTACACCTTCATTCATTCTTACCTTCCAACCTGCAGCAACCCAACAGGTTCAGGATGGGAGGGAGACAATCTGACAGCTTTATGTCCTCCAGGATGAGACGCCGTAAGACACGGTTTGACTCTACGAGGAGGAAAAAGTCTGGTCTGAAAAATCTCCTTTAAAAATCAATCAATAAAAATGATTATCCCATCAAAAAGATGGCACGGAGGCGAGGTGTCCCCAAGGCGGGACGCGTGTGCACCAGGATGGTGCGGAGCCTCGACAGTACCTGAGAGAGTGGTGAGGAGGGTGCTCTGAGAGGAGCCTGTTGGTAATCTCATCCCAGCCAGGTGAAAGTGAGACAGATGTGGAGCGCGCCGCAGCACAGATGTGATCAGCTGCACATCGGTTTGGAAGCCACCAACTTTAACTGTCAGCATCTCCAGAGGGACCTGAGCTGGGAGAAGGTTCAGGCAAGAGGTCACACGTTTTTAATAAGCCACCAAACTATATTTTACCAGTACGTTTTACCAGAATGTCTCCCGATTTTGCTAATTCACACATTTCTGATTAAGCAAAATCAGGAGACATTCTGCCTAAAAAGTGGATGTGTGGATGTTCTGCGACGGCCTGGACGACTGACAGCTTCTACCAACAACCAGTCTGACTGCATTAGTTAAGTAAAGTGACCGAGAGGAGGGCTATGGCCCAGGCGGGGTGGTGGGCTACGGCCTGAGTAGGGTGGTGGGCTTCCCTAAATGCATGTGTTTGGACTGTGGGGGGAGCCAGAGCACCCAGACAGAACCTACACAGACACAGGGAGAACGGGCAAAGTCCACAGTTATTCTAAACTTCAGGAGCAACAGCTACAAATAAAGTGTAACTCCTTCAAACATCCATTGTTGTCTGCTGATAAAGGTTCAGCACACCTGACTCAGGGGTCCAGTAGTGGCATGAGGAGTCCTGGAGGCCCCACACCGACTGGATCTCCACATGCAAGGATGTGATGTTCGGGCTCGCAGCCAAAAGGTGCTCGATGAGCTCAGGACGTGGCAGAGCGCTGATGCTGAGCTCAGTGAGGGAGCTGCGAGAGCTTTCAGACAGCTGCCTCAGAGCTCTGGCCAAGTGCATCACATCTGTGTCTGTGAAGGTCACTGGAAAGAGAAAATGGAGAGAGCGACTCAGCATTAGCATGTGTGTGTGTGTAGGAGGCAGCATCACAAATAGTTGATATCATTAAAACTTACCAAAGCTGTGCAAGTTTAGAGAGCGGAGGCAGAAGAACGTGGGCAGAGCATCGGTCAGCACCGTTAGACAGTCGGGCCGACACTGGCTGATCTCTAGATGCTCTACGAGTCCACGTGGACAAGGCCCTGCTGAGGGACCGTCACATGAGGTGAACATGTGACAGAGAACCTCTCGATCCAGAGTTAGGTTTGCATTTTTCGTCAGCTCCTCTTTCAAAGACTCAGAATCCAACTTTTGGAGTTTGCACGGAACAGCTGGATGGTCCTGGTTCTCCACGGTCTTGCTCTTCCCCCGAGGTCGGTAAACCGAGTTGTGAGCGCTGGACGTCTCTGGGCTGCTCATCAAACTCTTCAGTCGAGGATTCAGATGCCGAGTTCCTCTCTCGTGAAGGAGCCACGCTAAGATTATGGGACACTGCACATGTATGGTGAGCTTCCGAGCCACCCCATGGTCCAACAAGCGATGAAGGATGTACAGAACTGTTTGTGCCTCCTTCTTTACGAGAGCAACACACTGGGAGACAACAACGCTGTCGATCCACTCCTCCAGGTGGCTGAGAAAGGACCGTTTCTCCATAGTTAGTGCTTGAAGGGGCTTGTTTATGCTCAAGAGTGAAAATCTTCGGAGATGTTTAGCTGCAACCCTCAAAAAAGACGGGGTGTTTAAATTTGACATATTCTTTTTGATGTAGCAGTTTGTGAACCCATAGAATACGGCGCTGAAGAGCATTTTCATGACTTTGTGTTTGGCCTGTTCTTCTGTTGCCAAGTCCAGGACCTAAAATAAAGTACAAGACATAAATCACAGGACTGATACATTGGTAGAGACCTGGCTTTAAGAAGATCCACTCACATGATTAGGGCCACACAAGTCCAACAGGACTCCAATCCATCCAGACAAAGTTGATATGCCTGAAAGAGGAGAAAATTAAAAATTAAAACGTACATCACAACCTCTACAAAGTAGATAAAACTCCAGTTTTATCACTTACCTCTGTGATTTAGGACCGGCTGGAGTTCATCCAGCTGGCACACAGTCAGATGAGGGAGAAGATCCTTAATTAGATGTGTGGGAAGATCTAAAACCATGAAGGATTATTGGAGATGTTAAGTCTAAACTACCAACTAGGAATGTTTGCTTCAATATCGGTTTACCTACGAATGACGTTGATTTAATACATTCCATACTCACCGACAATAGAAGCAGTTCCCACGGCAACGAAATGCTTCCTGACAGCTTGGAAACAAATTTGCTTTAGACTTTTTTCTTTCCTTGCGTCAACTTTGTCGATAGAATCAGACATTGTTCACCATCAGCACAAATATGTCATTATTGATGTCAAAGCCTTGATTTGAACCATTATCGACTTCTTCTGCTGCTATTTCTTCTTCTATGATTTTAGTCGACACCGGAGCTCACTACCGCCGCCACCTGGTATGAACTCCAAATGATACTTTACCTGAAGACGAGAGGCAGACTTTAGATTAAAACATTCTGGAGGCGCTAAAATGCTATAAATTACAATCTGGATATTGTCTAATAATAATAATAATAATAATAATAATAATAATAATAATAACAATAATAAGAACAATAATAATAACAACAATAATAATAATAATACAGCCCCGTGGAATGTTTTTCTCTACGTGTGTATCACTTGTTCCCATTTTGGAAACAGTGTTTGATTTATATGCACATTTAGTGGTCCCAAAAATATTTCTTAATTCTGACTTTTTTCCTTATTGCTGCCTTTCATTATTTCAACTTCAATTCGTATTTTTAGAGATCTCAAACATCCCACCATATTTATTGTTGATATTATAATATTGTAGATTATTTAGTGTGAATTATGCCAATAACTGTATGAACTATAACAACATTGGCCCCATTTTATCTATATAACCTACTATACAGCAAAGCAGATTGTGCTTTTGTTGTGTATTAAATTATGCTGAATTTATATTTGAAAAAGATTTAAAAAGTTTAAATTAAAGGGAAATAGAGAAGGGAAAGGGTACATTTTTAGGCTTGATTGCAGTGATTGCCCCTCAGGATTTTGATCACAGTTAACTTTTTAAACACTGTAAAATGGAATACGGAACAAATGATTTTTTTTATTCCAGTGGGTGTTTTTTTAAAATCTTTTTTTGTCCAATTATAGCATTTTTTCCAAAGCATCTTATGATTAGAATTTGTGGGGGGAGTATTTGCTGTGATGGGTGAATTCTAAAGTTTGACAAGTACTGGTACAATGAATTATTAGTGCGCCACGTCCCACAAGAATACAGCAAAGGAGGACAGAAACTGTGTGTAATCATAATCACTCAATTTTTCTTTATTTTTTCATCTTTGACAAATAAAAGTTCAGAAAAAAAAATCAGTCAATAAATATGAATATGTACAGGATGAGACACTAGACAACCCCCTTCTGCTCCTCATGAGAGCGCTGGTGGAAGACAAAGGACACGGCAGCATCCCAGCATGATTTCAGCACCTGGTCCCTCAGACCCTTCTTGTCAAAGCAGTGGTTCCACTGTGAAAGGTCACTTGTGCAGTCAGCATCTTCAGCAGGAGGTCGAGCCTCTCTTCCATTCACACAGCGGCGACAGCGAAACCTTACAGGACCACAAGAGGGAGCCAGAGAGGGCGGTTAATGATCGTAAGTGTGAAGCAAGAGCATCATCATCACTATCAATGCACCCTCAATTATCTTCATATTGAAGCATCATTATCATCACCACCACCATCATCATCATCACTGCATCATCATCATCATCATCACTGCTCCATCAGTCTCAGGTTTCTTGTTCAGCTTGTTCAGAGGACATTTCAAAAACAGCAGAAGTTTATTTTGGATGTTTATTCACTGAAGAACGCAGCTACAGAAAAGACAGCTTTCTGCTGATGTTCCTGCCTTGTGCAGTGACAGTTTTGAGACATGTTGAAATGCACAAACACTGATATGGAGAAATAAAAGTATTAATTTAAAGCACATAGTAAAATAACTGTGAGTGTGTAACTGTGTGGGTGTATCTGTGTGAGTCTAAGTGTGTGAGTGTAACTGTGTGAGTGTAACTGTGTGAGTGTAACTGAGTGTAACTGTGTGAGTGCAACTGAGTGTAACTGAGTGAGTGCAACTGTGTGAGTGCAACTGAGTGTAACTGTGTGTGTGCAACTGAGTGTAACTGTGTGAGTGCAACTGAGTGTAACTGTGTGAGTGCAACTGAGTGTAACTGTGTGTGTGCAACTGAGTGTAACTGTGTGTGTGCAACTGAGTGTAACTGTGTGAGTGCAACTGAGTGTAACTGTGTGAGTGCAACTGTGTGAGTGCAACTGAGTGTAACTGTGTGAGTGCAACTGAGTGTAACTGTGTGTGTGCAACTGAGTGTAACTGTGTGAGTGCAACTGAGTGTAACTGTGTGAGTGTAACTGTGAGAATGTAACTGTGTGAGTGTAACTGTGTGAGCACTAAACAACACCCGAGGGAGACACACACACTTAACCCAGTCTACCGAGGGGAAGGTTTCATTCTCAGCCTCCACTGAGCAGCCAAACAACGGGACGGTACCGATGGAGACGTACACGTTCCAGCAACTCATCAGCTCGGTGCACCAGCGACCCCCCTCCCCTTCGTACGTCTGGACTAGAGAGACCTTCTTACTTGTCATGGGTGTCACTGACGGTGTCCTCGTTGAGACTGAAGAGCTCTCGGAGTTCCCCCAGAGAGAAATGGCGCTCCACGTTCTGCTCCTCATCCACCACGCAGCTGCTCAGGGCTTTCTTGTGGGCCTGTCTCTGCAGGATCTTCTCTTCAATTGTCCCCGTCTGCCAACACACAGACACACATCAAACTCAGACATCCTCCAAAACGCCCTTCAAAATGAAGCAGCAACGTATGTGTGAGGGCGTATTTTCTGTTAAACGGACAGCGAGCAGCCTGTAGATGTAGCACGTCTTCCTCTGTCCATCTCTCCACACACGGGCCATGGCCTGTTCATCGTTAGCTGGGTTCCAGTCGGGGTCAAACATCACCAGGCGATTAGCACCAATCAGATTTAGCCCACATCCACCGGCTTTGCTGCTTAGCATGAAGATGAATTCTGGATTCTGGGAAACAGACACATTTAACAGTCATTTAGCAGCTTTTCAGTCATCTGCTGAAGCCCTTTTCTACTCACAGAGGGGCTGTTGAATCGTTCCACGATTTTGGCTCTTTTCTTAATGGACATTGTTCCATCCAGTCTGACATACTGGTACCTGTGAAAGACCAGTGAAGTGTTGACATTCCCCTATAATGATGACACAATGACTACCTGTGGATTCCTAGCAAACACCTTCTGGATCTGCACAGCTTTTCAAACAGGTCGAGCGTTTGAGTGTAGTTGGAGACGAGCACCACCTTATCGTCCGTTGTGGTCTTTGTGATCGCCAGAATGTAGTCGAGCACCAACATTTTTCCTGAAACAGGTCCAAAACATAACTTTAAATCTTTATATCCTAACTTATAGGAAACAAGTCTTGATCCAGGTCTCCAGAAGTCATGGGCTGCTAAACCTTATCGCCGTCTTACCGGACAAGTGAGGCTCCACAGCTTTGGTGCAGTAACCAGGAGGAAACAGATCCAAAGCCCCCTGGAAGCCCTCGGCTCCCTCTACGCATTTGTCATAGATGAGAGCTGGGTCTGCAACACAAGCAGCAGTTAATGGTTGTCCAGGAAAGGCATGGAGACGTGGACTGGTGTCACACGGGAGCAGTGTAACATTAGCAGAGAACACATGTACGTACGGTTACACAGTTTCTTGAGGGATGTGATGGAAGACAGGGTGGAAACATTCATTTTGCCTCCCTCTTCCAAAGAGTCCAAGGGTTCGGCCTGGCGCAGGAAGCGTTGGTACAGCTCCTTCTGCAGCGGCGTCAACCTGAAGTGAGACATTTGAAAGCCGTGATTGTTACGTTTCGCTTTCTACGACTTTAAATAAACGCCTTTCTAGCTGCACAACATAATGTGACATCAGCAGTCAAAGGGCTTCATTCAAATTTCTATTTAAGGAGCTGTACACCTAACTTGAGCTCTCAAACATCAGCTAGATATTTCATGAACTTACCGACAGCACACGACCTGTTCGATCTTCACAGGAAGATACTTTGACAAGATGTCAGATGTTCTCCTGATCAAACATCTACAAGACGCACATCATTGGTAGGCGTTAGCAGAAACACGAAACCAACAGCGACATTACCAACAAGCGTTGTTGCTAATGTGAGGTGGCATCATTGATGGAACAGCAACAACGCTATAGCCACCTGTTGACGACACTGATCAGCTCTGTCAGTTTCTCCTCCCCAGCCTGTCTGTCCTTCTCGTTCGCGTCTGCGTCTCGACCTTTGAGGATAGGCAGTTCAAATCGCTTTTTAAATTCCTGGGCCGTGCCTGAAATCAAACCAGAAGGGATCAGAACAACCTGGGGAGGAATTTCCCACTGTTCATGTGTTCTGTGTGTTTCATGCTGCTAACCAAGGATCCCAGCGTTGACAAAATGGACCAAGCTGAAGTACTCCAGCAGGTCGTTCTGGATCGGCGTGCCTGATATCAGCACTCTCCTCTGGGCTGCCATCGCGTTTAGAGCCTGGTAGGTCTGGTTGTCAGAGTTCTTCAGCCGATGGCCCTAAACATCACATCACCCTATTACCAGTAATCCTTGAGCGCCGGCATGTGTGATGCGATTAAAAACTAGACTTGATGAAATACCTCATCACAGATGACGAGTCCGACTTTGCCCTTATGCAGCACTGCAGCGTGGAGTCTAAAGGTCTCATAAGAGATGATCAGGATTGGGCTTGGCACTCTCCGACCATATTGAGATATGAAGTTCACTAAGAGTTAAAGGAAGGAAACATGAAATAGAACAACACTGGCCTCCATTATCAAATATTCATAGTCCTTATTACAATAATAACATCTGTAATAAGCTGAGCGCAAGGTAAAAGAACCTAGTTGTCTGTCGATGTCGTCCTTTGAGCCTCCATCGATGGCTAGTGGGGTGACTCGTCCTCCGAGCCATTTCTGGACTTCATTGGACCAGTTGCGAACCAGACTGGAAGGTGAGACCACAATCACTTTGTCTATCTCGGGCTTAAAGTCCGGGCTTTGGCGCAGCAGGGTCCAGATGAGGGTGATGCACTGCAGAGTCTTTCCCAGGCCCATCTCATCTGCCATGATGCATCCGTACGAGCCTGGGATCCTTCGGCCTGTGACACACTCCCACAAGAACTTCACACCCTGAGGAAGGTAAAGAAGCATCAAGCGGACGCGAAGCACCGCAAATATGAGCAGATCTACATGCTGGATTGGCCTTTTGTCATGGTTTCGCCATTATTCTGCCCTCGGTTCATGTAAAATGTCAGTGAAGGTTAGAAAAACAGATGTGGAATACCTCTCGCTGGTGAGGTCTGAGCACCTTTCCTAGAACAGGATCCACCACAACGTGCACTGGTACTTTTTCCCTGGTCAGAAGAAAGAATCACTTATGAGGCATCAAAACTCAAACACAGAAGGATTAGCCCCTGACGGTAACTACGGCAGGGCACTAAACCGCAGACAAACGCTGGGAGCGTGAAGCGTTCACCAGACAAACCTCAAAAAGAACCTACTTGTCAGCTTTGATCAGCTCGTGAGCACTCAAAGTTGGGGGCTCGTACAGAACCAAGGCGTCGTCTGCGAATGGATCATGGAGCGCTTTCCTCACTCCTGCTCGCTTCAGACCGAGGGCCCTCGCTCCCAGAGCGCCTGTGGAGTCGAGACAGCAGTGGAAAATGGTCTTCATGGCTTCGGACATGTCAGGAGTCATTAAAAACTCTTACCTGTGTAATTTGGAATGGGAACTTTAAAGGGCTTGGACAGGATACTCCGGATAAAAGCCTCCTGTGGGGAGGAAGAGTGAGTTACAAACATTAAGAGGAATATAGTGAGTCAAGACGGGTTGTGTGGACGTCCGCTGGGCAGGACATTTATCTGAATCACAATCACAATCAGACAAACACACACACACACAGCCTTTCTACCACCAGTGTATTAACAAAGGGGCCTATTTAAATCTTACATGTTTGTCACTGTCCAAATATTCCGGATGGTTGTTGAGCTGTGTGAGCGGCTCTCTGAAGGGAGAAATATGGATGTTGCGGGAGTCCTCGCTGCTTTTCTGCCTCTTCTCCTGTGGAAAAAAGGACAACACCCTTAATCACTTTAATCTCATTTTCACCGAATCGATTTAGAATTCTATAACCTGCAGACACAATTATGGGGATGAAATACAGACACTTCTTTAGGTTTGGAGAACGTAATTGCTGATTCTTTATTAAATACTAATGGCTACACTTCAGCTTGATGAGTGAAAAGTCTAACTATGATGTATCCATGGAAACCTGCAGCCTACTGACTCTTCTGGCGGTCCAGCCTTCATCTTGACCCGAACCTCCACTCAGCTTCCTTTTCGCGACCTGACTCGGGGCCAAACTTCTTCTCTGTGTGGTTTAAACGAGTAAATTTAGCAAAGAATCAGGATAAAAACCTGAAATCAGTGACATGTCAGTAAATGTCTGGAATAATTGCTCGCTCACCATGTTGTTGCGTCCTTGTTACCCTGAAACAGCAGCTGTCGAGTCCAGCTTCATTTCCAGACTGGTGCTGCGGTAAAATCCTGATTTATGGCTTCTATGTTAATATAAAGCTGTAAACTAGTGGAACAGTTCCTTTAACGTTTCTATACTCAACTCACAGAGCTTGTTTTTACGTAAGTTACTTCCTGCGGCTGATTCTGAAGTTGGCGCTAAACGATGCACAACAGTACGGCGAGTCTCAAGGGCCAAAACGGGCGAAACGCGAGTTTGATTGTAACGACACAACAGAATTCAGTAACATTTTTAACAAACACAGAATAAGCAGAAAAAATACTGACTGCTGTGAGTACTTAGTGGTACTTAGATTTGAGTACCAGCAAGTATTCACAGTATGATTATTATTTGATGGGATTTTGGCATCTCAAGTTTACAAGGAATTGTAATGTGTTTTCTACAAAGAAACAGGTCTCCTCCTTTTACTTCTTAATATTCACTTTAAGGTTTAAGTAAATATATGAATAGCTGAATTTAAATGTAGGCATCTCATGCATCGGAAATATGGGCTCATTACTTGTCAGACATGTGCAACAGTTTTCTGGACACCAGATTTTTGGGCCAAAAATATAAACCTGCAATGAGAGACAATATTATTAATCACACAGGGCAAATATAGATGCCAGATTTATTTTAAGACAAACAAAACCAAAACATACTGTAATTCCAGTGTTTTCCAGCAAATTTATTATCAATTTTGTGTTAACCCTATCCATAAGAAACACAGTCATTTAAGCATAAGGGTGTCCATAAAGGTGTCGATCTTGTTGTCATCTCATCTGACCTCCGGACACATGTTTTAGATACTTGAGTAAAGAGAGAGGCTGAGCCGCCAACCGATCTCCACCTGGTGGTGAGTTTGATTCATTGGAGAGGGAGGAAGTTGGACAGGCCTGGCAGACCCAAACGTTTTGTGAGGGTCTGTTGGGAACATCTGGCTGAGGCCTCCATCAGGGAGGTCTTCAACTCCCACATCCGGAAGAGCTTCTATCAGATTCCACAGAGGCTAGGGACATTGATTCAAAGTGGATCATGTTCTCTGCCTCCATTATTGACGCGGCAGCTTTGAGCTGTGGACGCAAGGTCACAGGTGCCAGTTGTGGGGGAAGGCCCCTGACTTGGTGGTGAACACTGGAAGTAAGGGATGCTGTGGAGCTGAAGAAGGTCTATGCTGGCTGCAGCTTGGGCTGTCCTGGAGGCAAAAACTCAAGCCTGGGAGGAGTTCAGGAAAGCCAATAAATTCTGACAAACCATCGGTCCATAGGAGGGGGAAGCAGTGCTCTGGCAACACTGTCTAGAGTGGGGGTGGGGAGCTTCTGACCAAACTGGGGATATTATTGTTGGACAGTAGAAGCAATACTTCAACAAGCTCCTCAGTCAATGTGGTTTTCGTCCCAGCCGCGGAACACTGGACCAGCTCCGTGGAGGGTATAGAGCCCAATCAGTCAACATGTGTTTTGTTGATCTGGAAAAGGCATTTGACCATTTCCCTTAGGGTATCCCGTGGGATGGGTACGTGGCCCTCTGATAAGGGCTGTTCGGCAGAATTTCTAGGCATAGCCAGGGCTGGAGGGAGTCCAGCTTGGAAACCACTAGATTTCATCTCTGCTTTTTGCAGGTGATGTTGTTCTGTTGGCTTCATCAAACCAGGACCTCCAGCATGTACTGGGGTGGGTTGCTGCCGAGTGCGAAGCAGCTGGGATGAGAATTAGTATCTCCAAATTCGAGGCCATGGTTCTTGACCAGAAAAGGGTGGTTTGTCCTCTCCGGGTTGGTGGAGAAATCCTGCCTCAGATGGAGGAGTTCAAGTATCTCTTGTTCATGAGTGAGAGAAAGATGAGACTGACGGGCGGATCAGTGCAGCCTCTGCAGTTATGCAGTCGGTGTACTGGACCACTAAGAGAGAACTTTGTTGAAAGGTGAAGCTCTCCATTTACTGGTCAATCTATGCTCCAACTCTCATGGTCAGGAACTTCGGGAACGACTGAAAGGACAAGATTGCGGATACAAGCGTCATAAATGAGTTTCCTCTGCAGGGTGGCTGGGCGCTCCCTTAGAGAGGGTGAGAAGCTCAGTCATTGGAGGAGGAGGCACAGAGACAGTCCCAGGACACGTTGGAGAGACTTTATCTCTCGGCTGGCCGGGGGGCGCCTCGGAAGCTGGAGGAAGTGTCTGGGGAGAGGGAAGTCTGGGCGTCTGTGCTTAGGACGCTGCACCCACGACCTGGCCCCTGTCTGTAATCTGTCTGTAATCTGGACTGTTCTTCGAGGATGGTGACAAGTTTTGTTCTCTGACGCTGCTATAACCTGCTTTAAATCATTCAAATATCGGAAACCACATGGAGATAATTAGTCCACAAAGTAAAACTGCTATGTTAGTTTATATGACCGAAACTTGAAATGACATTTGTGACATTTCTTAGTTAATGCAGAATATATAAAATCATGAGAATTTCCATATTTAAACCGAGAATGACAACACTGTAAATCCATCTCGCTCGTCCCCTGTTCCTCCTGCCATGGATGGAGGTCAAGTTGAGCAGAGAGAACGTGACTGTCCTCACCTGACCCCACTGACACCAACAGTGGTTAAATGGTAAATTATCCTGTCCAGAGGGGTCCGAATTCTTATCCATGAGCACATATTAGAGCACATCATGTTTGGCAGATTTATATATATAAAAAACACTTTAATATTAAATAATATTTACAGGTTTTGGAGCATACTCAGCTCAACAATGATAAAGCACTCAAAGTCCCAAAATAAACCATCCAGCTTTAAAAACATCAACCAAAATGACACGATGCAACAGAGTAACTATGACAACAGAGAGGTAAACAAGACCCTAGTGATTACTGGCAAGAACTTCAAAATGACAAACTATACAAACAAATGTGGAATTGTCCCATTTTGTTGTTACACGTTCAAACTGTAGTGAATTTTGGCATTTTGCATCTGATAAATAATGTGTTAACATGGTTGGACAGAAAATGTTGAAGCAAAAAACAAACAAATGCTTAAACTGCTATGTGAATTAAACTTTCCAACTACTCTTTGTTTATTTTGTTAAACACCCTGTAGTTTACACCTTAGGTGCAAGGAATGCCTCAGACTGTAAATCTGAACTTTCACATTCATCTCATATAAAACGAGAGTGAAATTCAAATGAGATTAAAAGGCGTGATTGACCTTTAGCTCTAAGGCCTCAAAATTGTGCACCAGTTTAATGCTGGAGGTTGTCGCCCGTCTGTATTGATATTTCCACATTTGCTTAACTAATTTTGACTCTTTCTGATTAGTTAGAATTTAACACAGAAAACATTCAATCCCTTTGCAGAAATGATCATGCTGAACTTGGTATTGAGCTCCTGGAGTTCCTGGGCACCTTCAATAAGCTGAAGGAAGGGCAGCCCACGATCCATTATGACTGGAACAGAACTTTCTCCACTGTGTTCACTGTTAGGACCATTTAAACAAACCACCAATGACACAGACCTGTGGGAGACTTCCAGTTTACCTGCTGCTGCCATGCTGGAATATCTCTACTAACGTCAGGAACAACACAACAGTCAGGGTCTTGACCACCTCTACATGGGGCCAGGCCACGAGGCTCTTGTGTTCCTGCATGTGTGTGTGGTCCTGACTGATCATCATCCCACACAGCTACAGTTGGACGCCGACAGCCATTTAATTGTTTGCCATGTAGTTTGAGCGTCCATGAAGGACACAGCTTCATACCGGACAGGCCGACAGCAGGGCTGACCACTGACGTTCTTACTGGAGATACTCCTGTTCTCCATCAGAGCCTTGAGAGCCAGGTCATAGTTTTTGCGTGAGCTCAGGCATGTGCCAACACAGTACTTAAACAAGATTATCTCATCGGAGTCGTATCCCAGACCGAGATCACGCACACGCATCTGTCTTCTCTCCAGGTGGCAGTCACGGCTGCTCCTGCTCCTCTGACGCTTCCGCTTCCATGTTTTGGTTGAAGCCGCATCATGAGCGGCGCGCTGCCATCTGCTCTGAACTTCCTCTTCTTGCACCAGTGGCCAATATTCTGCAAAAAATAAAGTGCTGATGAGCCGCAATACATCAATACATAGAAAGTTATTTTAGATTTGCTGACAGGAACAGTCAAGTGAGAACAAGGATTGTTTATTAGCCTGTTATTATTATTAATACACAGTTACTATACACTGTTACCAGCAGCGCCGGCTAAGTAAAGTTGGAACACGGCTTAAAAAATGAAACAAACAGCCGTCCTGAACGCCTCATGTTAGCTGCTGCTGGCCTGGACCCAGTGAGAACTAGCTGATCAAGTTCAAGCTCAAATCAAAAGGGGAGCTTCTACTTGGGATGTGGATCAATTTGGAGTTGCGTATTATAGCTTTTTAAACATTTTGGAAGTTCTAATAAACAAAATAACTAGTCCTGTATATCCCGACAACATAATTTGACCCAGCTCTTTATTAGATACGTGTAAACACGTGCGCTGGATAGAGGAACAGGAAATGTTCAGAAAGACTAAGATCACTTCGTCCACTCAAATCACAACCAGGTTGACTTGATCCAAGTGTGATCCTTTCAGCCTGAGTTCCTGTCGCCATCCTGACACGTGTCCCTGGTTTAGAAGTTTTTCATCCACTCTCTATTTTTCTTCTGGTTTGCTCCCATTTCAAGGAGCAAACCAATGCCTCACTTCTGAGATGGCCATCACGGCTCCTTCCCAACATTCTACGTGACAGAAGTCAAGTCAAACCCACCAGAATAAAACATCTCCTTTCATGCTCTAATGCTCTCTCTCCTGATTGTCACTGGCAAGCTTACTTTTATTGCCCCAGTCTGCCTGTAAACAGCCCCCCAGTAGAATCTTTACCTCCCTGTCAGGGTGTTGTGTTCTGCTGCACTTCATCTAAATGTCCTGTGCAATTATCATTATCCTGGGAGCAAAGTTCTGGAATACTAATTTAAAGTTGTGTAGGTGCATGTCAGTCCATGCTTTGAGATTATGAAAAGAATGTGTATTTCCCAAGGCAACGATGACAAGACCCTCTCAGACTATATTCAGCCATGTCAAAACATGCATTGTGGGCTTGATTCATGTAATTATACAAATATTCCCGCTTGTGAATGAATTTGGCCCTGTTTAAACAACGTTTGGATGTTCTGAGAGGTGAACCAGGAAAAATGTTTCATTGCCCCTATAATGATAATTTCAACTTAAATATCAAACACTTAAACAGAGAAATGATGTTTTCTGTGGTATGAATCACACCTGAAGGTTGTCATGTTCACACAATAGTTTAAACCAACACGAGGAAAACCCTGCTGAGATATGACCAGCGCCATCAGGAGGCAGTAGCAAACGTTGCCAAGAGGCCCAACTGGAACAGAGTAGCGTCCAGTTACATCAGGAACATGTGGATTACAGGAGGGTGGAGTCCCAGTGGGAAGAGTTTCAGGTTCAGGTTCCTCAGGTTTCACATCACTGAGGACCTCACCTGGACCCATCACTCCAATGGAGAGAGGAGACACCTCAACTTCTATCAGGAATATAACAGGGGGTCTGCCCAGAACATCAGCAGAGCGGATCTGCCCTCCATGGAGGAGCTCTGAACTGCAGGAACAAGTCCAGATGGATCAAAACAGATGACCCTCAGACTGTTCCAGCTACTGCCGTCTGGTCCTCAGGCCCAGCATGAGGCCCTGACCACCACACTCAGGAACAGTTTTATTCAACAACAGAAAAGTCCATTTGTGTGACCTTAGCACATTTATTTACATATATTTATTTGTTCATCCAGTTATCAGGTCGGTTCTACAGGGTGAGCTGAGTGATGATGGTTGCTACTATGTCTTAGCGCTATAGCTGCGCTGCTTCCAGTCACAAACACTGAACCTCCACGACATCAGCGCTCTGAAGGATGAGCCTCTATGACATCACCATTTGTAACTTTTGTTATTAATGTTTGGTTATAAGCTTTTGTTTACATCTTACAATGGGCTGTTCTCATGGTATAAAGTCGACATCTGAGAGGACTTGACCACATGACTGTGTCTCTTTTGCTATGAGCCTGTCTTCTAGTCCAAAACATGCCTGCCTGTCTAAAAGATCATGCTCAGTGGGCAGCTCCATTTGTGTTTTCTGTATCTCTGATAGGTCACATTGTTCATGAATCTGTTTAAACGGATCATTTTGACTCTTCTGTCCAGATAGAAGCTGCTGGAGGAAATATAGTAAAGATGATACAGATACTTGAGACTTGAGCTAAATGGGTCTTATGGATCATGTATTAAATCAGTGTAAATCAGTGATCCAATCAGTGATCCAATGAAGCAAAAATTAGACCCTGTGATGGTGATGATGATTATGGGGGTAATGATGATGATGGTGGTGATGATAATAGTGATGATGGTGATGATGAAGGTGGTGGTGATAATGGTGATTATAGGGGTGGTGATGATGGTGTTTATGGGGGTAATGATGATGATGGTTGTGATGATAATAGTGATGATGATGATGTGGTGATGATGATAGTGATGATGGTGGTGGTGATGATGGTGATGATGATGGTGATGATGGTGGTGCTGCTGGTGCTTCTGGGGGTGCTGCTGCTGCTGGTGGTGCTGCTCCTCGTGCTGCTGGTGGTGCTGCTCCTCGTGCTGCTGCTGGTGGTGCTGCTGCTGGTGGTGCTGCTGGTGCTTCTGGGGGTGCTGCTGCTGGTGGTGCTGCTGCTCGTGCTGCTGGTGGTGCTGCTGCTGGTGGTGCTGCTCCTCGTGCTGCTGCTGGTGGTGCTGCTGGTGCTTCTGGGGGTGCTGCTGCTGCTGGTGCTGCTCCTCGTGCTGCTGCTGGTGGTGGTGCTGCTGCTGGTGGTGCTGCTGCTGGTGGTGGTGCTGCTGCTGGTGGTCCTGCTGGTGCTTCTGGGGGTGCTGCTGCTGCTGGTGCTGCTCCTCGTGCTGCTGCTGGTGGTGGTGCTGCTGCTGGTGGTGCTGCTGCTGGTGGTCCTGCTGGTGGTGGTGATGATGATGATGGTGATGATGGTGGTGATGATGATGATGGTGGTGATGATGATGATGATGAAGGTGGTGATTGTCATGATGATAACCACAAATTGTATCTAAAATCTATCTAACCAGTAGTTTATACAGAATATCTCAAATTCAATGACACATTGCTCGTTAAACATTTGACATTTGGGGACTTGTAAAAGTGTTCAGCCTCCTCAGCATTTCTGTCTGTTGCTTCACAGGCTGGAATGTTCACAAGCTGCTCCAGATGCTTTCATTTGGATGGTTCCACTGGGAAGAGCAATCCTGCTGCAGATTCTTAGACGTGGTTGTTCCTGAGGGTCAGGCTGAGCTGGAAGGTGGACCTTTGTCCCAGTTTCAGGCCCAAACAGGTTTTGCTCGGGAATGTTCCTGTTTTTAGCACGATCCATCCCTTCTGACCAGCTTCCCAGTCCCTGCTGCTGAAGAACATCCCTGCCGCCACGTTCTTTCGTAGGAGGTGTGTTTCCGCTGTAGTCTCATGTGACGAGAGTGCCTTCCTCCAATCAGGCTCTTCCTCGTGACATCCTCATGAGAAGGACTGGCTTCTTTCTGGCGACTCCTCCATAAAGCTCTGTGGAGTGGCCCAATGAACAGATACTCCAAACTCTGCTGTGGAACTCTGCAGCTCCTCCAGGGTTCCCTTTAGGCTCTTAGCTGCCTTTGGCTCATGCCCTCCTTCCCTGGTGAGTTCTGCTGGGTGTCTCTCCTGGCCTGGTTTGTTCTCGTACCATGATGATTGGTCCTGGTTATTGAGATGGGTGTGATGGTGCTCTGGAGACCACCAGAGCTTTGGATATATTCTTCTGTGTGAGAACTCTTGGTGGGGACCTAGCTAATGCTGTTTCAATCCCTGGGGCCTTTCAAAAAAGGTTTTTATACCCAGACAGATCATGTGACACTTTGATTCCACTCAAGTAGTCTCCATTTCACTAGTTATGTTCTGAAGTTCTGAAGGTCACAACACAGCTTTTACTTCAGAGCAACGGAGGTGAAAACACCAACTTTCCGCTTTTTATTCAGCTTTGCATTTCTGTTTTTTCTCATTTCCTTCATCAGCTTAGACTGTTTTGTGCAGCTCTGTTAGATGATAGATAGATAGATGATAGATAGATAGATAGATAGATAGATAGATAGATAGATAGATAGATAGATAGATAGATAGATAGATAGATAGATAGATAGATAGATAGATAGATAGATAGATAGATAGATGATAGATAGATAGATAGATAGATAGATAGATAGATAGATAGATAGATAGACGGATGGATGGATGGATGGATGGAGTTACCAACAACTTTATGCCAGGGGGTGTGGGTGTTGCTGTCCTCAGTAGGAGACCAGGGGGGCTGCTGGGGGTCTGACTCTTTACTGTCCTCCTCAGAAAACACATATTCCACCAGTGTTAGCAGTGATGCTAGCACCCACAGCATCACCTGAAAGATCGGTAAAAACATAATAAATCTTAACTGTAAAAGTGGAGCAGCTCAATAAAAACTGGGAGCTTTGATCCCAAGCCAGAGTAGAAACTAATAGAACCATCACTCTTTGCTTCATAGCAATGAATATGGTACAGATTATTATGGTATGTGTGGCTGACTGATTTAATCTCCGGGCTATTTAACATCTGTTTCAAATCCATCTTAGACAAAACACACTTCAGCCTGCAGTCTGTAAGCTGATGGACGAGGTCTCCTCACTGTATCGGTCTATGTGAGGGAAACCTGCTACCAACGTCTCCACCACCCTTTAATTACTTACTGAACATGAGAGCCCCCCCTGCACAGGTACGTTTAATTATTCATATATATAACAGCTAACGTCAGGGGGATTCCTCAGCGTTCACCAGGAGGAGCAGGAAGGATCCTGGAAATCTCTTGGCTGTTCCAGGGACTTCCTTTTTGTTCTATACCTGGGCCGACACAGCTAATTACACGAAGGACACGTGTGCACGTTCGTCATATTGTCATCTTCAAATCAAGGGTTGTGTCTTCAGGCAGTGTAAAATTAGCCACATGAGTATATAGATAAAAGTGTTTTAGTGCTAGCTGCATTTATCACAGTGTCCATTAATGAAAGCCCATCAGTGACGTGTCTCATGCTCACCTTCCACCTCCTCAGGTGATGCTGGGGTGTCAGCGCGTCTGGCCTCCACCAGGTGTTTCCTTCTTTAGGAGACAAACATACAATTATATACCTGTGTGTGTGTGTGTGTGTTTCATGTGTAAGATGAAGAGAAATCTGAGCCAACTGTTCAACAAAATAAAATAAAATCAAACATTTTGTGTCAATCATTTGCCATTGAGGGAAATTACAAACCACAAAACCTCGAATGAAGGAATTCTGTAAATGATGTAAAGGATGCAAACATGTTCAAGGTGAAGAAATACTGAAACAGGACCATATTTTCACCCACACACATTTGGATTCAGCCGTTCCGATTTACGGCTCAATAGAGCGAGATGCTACACATGTGCTTGCGAAATAAAGCTCTTTTTCCAATTTTACAAAATCACTGTAACAGAAACCAAAAGGGAAATTTTGCATAATTTTAAAGAGTTGGGAGCGACGGAGGGACATAATCTGACATCTAAACGAAAGCGTAAGAATAAAGTGAGTGAAGCAGTCAGTCAGCCTCCTGCTGCAGTCGTCAGTGAGCAGAGGGACTGGAGCAAACCCGTTTCACCAGAGTGAACCATCTCCCTAAGAAGACTCTTCCGATCCTGGAAACAACGAATGGTCACTCCACACCAACATGTGGATAACTGAGGCTGGTTTTCTCAGCTTCAGCCAGATCAGGAAGCAGTCCAAAGGCCCTGTTGTTGTCTTAAAGACCCTCTAGCATCGCAGTTCCTTTAGACCAGCTCCTGTATCAGGAGGCCTTTAAGCATCTCTTCTTTATTATGTGCTGATTATGCTGCTTTAACAACGGCTTCTAACGACCTGCGACCCACTCTGTTGGAGCCGTGTGGATGTTCTACAGTCCCCCACGTCAGTTAAACCCTCCAACTCTGTGACAGAGGAGCAGGACGCACCAGCGTTTCAATCCGCCTGTTAAAAAGAAATAATGTCACAGCTCATAAACTGCCTACAGTCATCTGTGACTGACAACTCCACCACAAGCTGCCGGACCAGTTTAACACAAACTCACAACAGGACCAGTCAGAAAGCCACTTACATTGAAATAATTCAGTTTTAATGTCTGGATCCGTTTTCGAGCTCTCAAAGTTGAACGCAAACTGTATCTTAACTGAGCAAAGATTGTGTTCTAGTCATGTCTCTTAATCCTCGGAGGAGAAACTTCGGAGTCCAGGTCGTTCAGATCGGACGTGTTCGTGACGCGCGGCTTACCTTTGGCGCGTTTGTTCGGCTTCCCGATCATTTACGTGCGTGTGGCAGTAAAAATGGTGCGATAATCCCCACAGACTGAGTCCCAGAGCGCACAGGTCTGCTGCGGGTCCTCGCTGCTCTCCTGGATCTCTGTGGCCACATCTCCGAGCTCCTCATGGCTCCACACAGACTCCCAGAGTGGCAGAGCTGCAGGACAGCACAGGCCAGGTGCGTGCGTGTGCGTGCGGGTTCGGGTGTGTGCGTGTCAATGGCTTCCTGTGATAAATCAGACTTCATTCACAGAAAGACACTTTTAGTATTTAGTGTTTTATTGAATGGAACGTCAAAACACACTCAAATAGAATTTGGGTACATTTTAAGTACATAAATAACAAAAAAAAAAAAAAAAAAAAAAGCGAAAGTACAAGAACACGCACGCGCGCACACACACAGACACACAATACAAGAAATAAAGGCCTGTGACAGTCAGGTCAGACTTGAGTGAAGGTTGATTATTAAATATAAAACTTGATTCCTACAGTAGCAGCAAGAGGAGCAACAGTAGCAGAAGCAACAGTAGTAGCAACAGCAGCACCAATAACAGCAGGAGGAGCAACAGTAGTAGCAACAGCAGCACCAATAACAGCAGGAGGAGCAACAGCAGTAGCAACAGCAGCAGAGCAGCAGCAACAGTAGTAGCAGCAGCAGCAGAGCAGCAGCAACAGTAGTAGCAGCAGCAGCAGAGCAGCAGAGCAGCAGCAGCAGCAGCAGCAGAGCAGCAGCAGAGCAGCAGCAGAGCAGCAGCAGCAGCAGCAGAGCAGCAGCAGCAGAGCAGAGCAGCAGCAGCAGAGCAGCAGCAGCAGAGCAGCAGCAGCAGCAGAGCAGCAGAGCAGCAGCAGCAGAGAGCAGCAGAGCAGCAGCAGCAGCAGCAGCAGAGCAGCAGAGCAGCAGCAGCAGAGCAGCAGCAGCAGCAGAGCAGCAGCAGCAGCAGCAGCAGAGCAGCAGCAACAGCAGCAGCAGAGCAGCAGCAACAGCAGCAGAGCAGCAGCAGAGCAGCAGCAACAGCAGCAGCAGAGCAGCAGCAGAGCAGCAGAGCAGCAGCAGCAGCAGCAGAGCAGCAGAGCAGCAGCAGCAGCAGCAGAGCAGCAGCAACAGCAGCAGAGCAGCAGCAGCAATGCTGGATGAAAGCTCCTCTGAAGCAGCCTCATCAAAGAGCGGCCAGGCTCCATGACTGACTGCGTGATGGAGGGGAGCTCTGGGGCTCTGACAGGGGCAGTGGGGCAGGAGACAGCGGCTCAGAAGGCTGCTGAGGAGTGACCGAGAACACACCTTTGCTGTCCCAAATATGACAAACCGGCTTGGTCCCCCCCCCCCCCCCCCCCCCCACACACACACACGGGAAGAAACAACAACAAGAATTATTAAATTTTCCAGGCTTGGCTGGAATGAAACTCGCACGGTTGTGCACGTGTGTTTCAGGAGTAACTGTAAAGACTGTGTGAGGTGTATTAAACATAGACAACCACCCACACACACACACACACACACACACACAGCAGGGGGTCTCATTCTAGCCAGCATGAGCCAAGCAGAGCGCCGTCCTCCCCCATCAAAGAAAAGACCACCTGCTTAGATGTCCACCAGTACTAAACAGGAGGCTAAATACATGTCAATTATAAAATTAAGTAGAAAAAGATCATTTGTCTTTATTTTAGAAAAGTCTGTTTGACTTGACATTTTTTATCAGAATTAGAAAGGAGAACAATTAGAGAATTACTAGAGAATTACTAGAGTCTTTAAAAAGACCCTTGGATGGTATCTATACGTGCTCTATACATCCGTGGAGGTTCGTGCCCAGATGCTGCGCGGTGGTGGACTGGACCTGAGACAAGGTGTGGACAGATGACGACAGCTTTGAGCAGCAGCTGGACTCATGATGATCGGATAATGGCACTTTCACCTTCAATAGTTCCCACATTCCTCTTTTAATGACCTACATCTCCTCTCTCTAACTCGGCCCGGTCCAAGTTCCTCTGGATCTGACCATCTGCACCATATTATTTCTTCATAAATCTCCTCCTAACGCAGGAGACATCATCAATCACCCACTCCACACCTCCCCCAGGAGGCAGCGACCTGCCCGTTACCAACAGGATGATGGCCGAGCCTTCAGAAAGAAAGGCTGAACTCATTTAAAAGTGCTTTAGCTGCGCTGGGAATGATGCTCATCAGCTGCACAAACATTCAACACAGCACCCAAGAGAGGAGGAGGAGGAGGAGGAGGAGGAGGAGGAGGAGGAGGAGGAGAAGGGAGGGAGGAGGAGGAAGAGGAGGAGACACAGAACCATGTGGAGGAGATGGGATTAAAGCAGGAGGAGGAGAACAGAGCCATGTGGAGGAGATGGGATTAAAGCAGGAGGAGGAGAACAGAGCCATGTGGAGGAGATGGGATTAAAGCAGGAGGAGGAGGAGCAGGAGAACCATAGAACCATGTGGAGGAGATGGGATTAAAGCAGGAGGAGGAGGAGGAGAACCACAGAACCATGTGGAGGAGATGGGATTAAAGCAGCAGGAGGAGGAGAACCACAGAACCATGTGGAGGAGATGGGATTAAAGCAGGAGGAGGAGAACCACAGAACCATGTGGAGGAGATGGGATTAAAGCAGGAGGAGGAGGTGGAGAACAGAACCATGTGGAGGAGATGGGATTAAAGCAGGAGGAGGAAGAGGGGAGGAGAACCACAGAACCATGTGGAGGAGATGGGATTAAAGCAGGAGGAGGAAGAGAACAGAACATGTGGAGGAGATGGGATTAAAGCAGGAGGAGGAAGAGAAAGAACCATGTGGAGGAGATGGGATTAAAGCAGGAGGAGGAGGTGGAGAACAGAACCATGTGGAGGAGATGGGATTAAAGCAGGAGGAGGAGAACAGAGCCATGTGGAGGAGATGGGATTAAAGCAGGAGGAGGAGAACAGAGCCATGTGGAGGAGATGGGATTAAAGCAGGAGGAGGAGGAGCAGGAGAACCACAGAACCATGTGGAGGAGATGGGATTAAAGCAGGAGGAGGAGGAGGAGAACCACAGAACCATGTGGAGGAGATGGGATTAAAGCAGCAGGAGGAGGAGAACCACAGAACCATGTGGAGGAGATGGGATTAAAGCAGGAGGAGGGGGACCACAGAACCATGTGGAGGAGATGGGATTAAAGCAGGAGGAGGAGGTGGAGAACAGAACCATGTGGAGGAGATGGGATTAAAGCAGGAGGAGGAAGAGGAGGAGAACCACAGAACCATGTGAGGAGATGGGATTAAAGCAGGAGGAGGAAGAGAACAGAACCATGTGGAGGAGATGGGATTAAAGCAGGAGGAGGAGGTGGAGAACAGAACCATGTGGAGGAGATGGGATTAAAGCAGAGAGGAGGAGGAGCAGGAGAACCACAGAACCATGTGGAGGAGATGGGATTAAAGCAGGAGGGGGAGGAGGAGGAGAGCCACAGAACCATGTGGAGGAGATGGGATTAAAGCAGGAGGAGGAGGTGGACGAGGGGGAGGAGGAAGAGGAGGAGAACCACAGAACCATGTGGAGGAGATGGGATTAAAGCAGGAGGAGGAAGAGGACGAGGAGGAGGAGAACCACAGAACCATGTGGAGGAGATGGGATTAAAGCAGGAGGAGGAGGAGGACGAGGAGAACAGCACCGTGTGGAGGAGATGCGATTAAAGCAGCAGGAGGAGGAGGAGTAGAACAGAACCATGTGGAGAAAATGGGATTAAAGCAGGAGGAGGAGGAGGAGAACAGAACCATGTGGAGGAGATGAGATTAAAGCAGGAGGAGGAGGAGGAGGAGGAGAAGAACCACAGAACCATGTGGAGGAGATGGAATTAAAGCAGAAGGAGGAGGAGGAGGACGAGGGGGAGGAGGAGAACTACAGAACCATGTGGAGGAGATGGAATTAATGCAGCAACAGCAACAAGAGGAGGAGGAGGAGGAGGATAAGGGGGAGAGGAGAACCACAGAACCATGTGGAGGAGATGGAATTAAAGCAGAAGGAGGAGGAGGAGGACGAGGGGGAGAGGAGGAGAACTACAGAACCATGTGGAGGAGATGGAATTAAAGCAGAAGGAGGAGGAGGAGGACGAGGGGGAGGAGGAGAACTACAGAACCATGTGGAGGAGATGGATTAAAGCAGCAGGAGGAGGAGGAGGGGAACAGAACCATGTGGAGGAGATTTTATGCAAGCAGCAGGAGGAGGGGAGGACAGGGGGAGGAGATGGGATTAAAGCAGCAGCAGCAACAGGAGTAGGAGGAGGAGGAGGGAGAGGAGGAGTAGCTGCCCCACATCGCTCTCCATGTTAGCACTGCTACAAAGTCCCACAGCAGCATGACATGAACACACATTTAGAACCACAGGAGGTGGAGTAGAGCATCTGCAGGTGTACAGATGTGGAGCAGAGCTTTTTCTGGGGGGTCTGCCGTGGTCGTAGGGGTTGTACAGATGCAACCTGATCCTGGACACACACACACACACACACACACACCACACACACACACACCCACACCCACACACACACACACACACACACACACACACACACACACACACACACACACACACACACACACACCATTAAGCCGCCTCCAGCTCCTGTATTAATTAAAGCTCAGTGATGTCTGGGTAGATGCTCTGGCTCAGTTTCCACAGATGAAGAGACAAATGTAACCAGAACTGGGGAGGCCAAGGCAGCTGGTATGTGGATGCAGCCCCTCCGTGTCCCCACCAGCCTTCCTTGCCATCTCCTGGCCACCTACATAGCAGTGAACAACTTCTGTTTGTGTGCACTCACCCAGTGACCCCCCCTCCCCCTCAAAAGTCACAGCCCGAGGATGCGTCCAGGTCAAGGAGCCTCTTTTTATAGGGAACACCTGCTACACTTTTGGTCCGGCAGCACTGTTGGAGCCCTAAATCTGTGACACTTTGTGTTCAGACAGAAGATGAATGGAATTACAGCCTATTTCATCTCTCAGTAGATTCCTTGTTGACATTCCCTCATCGTTATAATGTTCCCCCCCACTGCAAATGCTGATTATTGATCTGTCAGAATGCAAACAGTCATCCTATCAAATTAGATAAGAAGAAGCACTTGGCAGAGTGCAATCTATTCTTTTCAATCAATTATTTTCCATTAAAGTGTTATAACAACATGTATGTCCACTCTCCTAAAAAGACACCCTATGCTCGTCATTGTGTGGTCATTTATTTCTCATCTAATTCACAACATGTAATATCTATTTTCTCTGAAGTCAGTGAAAATGATCATTACATAAGGAGAAAAAAAAAGTTCAGGTTCCAATTTCCTTCCCTCTCTGTTAATTTGACATGAGGGACATGCACGACAGCCATTGCTTGTGACTGGAAGACGTGCAACCTGAGGAAAGTGCTCTGCTCAGAGACTCTTCTAACGGTGCACATGTTCCATATGTACAGCAAGAAGAGAAACCGTTCTTCAATCAGCAGCAGAGTCAATAAAGTGGAACAGTGATGCTGGTGCCTGTAGGCAGGGGAACTGCTGGGCTGGAAGATCCAAGTCCAACAGGAGTGGAAAATATGATGTTGAAGGAAGCCAGTTGAAGTAACACCCTCGACTGAAGTCAACACCATTAAAACACTGATGAAAAACAAGTGGAGCAAACAAAGGCATGGAGAAGGAAGCCCCTGTATCAGGATACGCTGGGCCATTACACTAATTACCTGCAGCTCAGAGGTCCTGATGGCCCTTTTTGAAGTTACTGGGATACATAGTACTGGGATCACTAAGGTATACTGGAAGAGGAGAGACTGAGAAGCAAATAACAATGATACGAGCTATTAGCTTGGTAGCATAACATTTTATCTTGTTAGCGTCTAACCACTTGCTGTTACTCATCCTGTCTGACAGAAAGCATTTAGCTGTAGTCTGTGAGTGAGAAACCCAACACTGCTGTGCTGGGAGGACACAACAGCAGATGGGATCAGGTAACAAGCCGTCCTGGCATCCTTGAGATAACAAGATTATTGATTGTTGCATACGCGCATCTAATATTCACAGGACGTGAAACGTATACGGCCGCTGTCAGCAGATCTGCAGCACTGTTTCTACTAATCCACTCAGAATAAAAGAAGATCAACACCTCCCTACAAATATCTGCACACGGTTTGACCAGCAGTCCATCGCTAACACGGCATCATTTCTGCCACGGTGTACCTCACTCATCAAAACAATGACACACAAAATAAGGAAAGACCACATTAGAATTCCCTGTTTTCTGTCATGGTCCCACAGTTGGGGTGTTTGGCGCGTCTTCCTTTCCTTTGCTCTTTCCTCGGGAGGCGTGGTTGACCTACTTTCTTCGTCTCATGCTGGCGAGTGTTAACGGATCACCAGCGTCAGATTGTTCCGTCGTTTCTGGTGGTAATTTGAGCGGCCGTGAGTACCAAACTGTGCTTCGCTCCTGTGCAATAGTTATCGTCTGTTTAGTCTTCTCCAGAAGTCAGCTTGTCTCCCCACGGTGAAAGGTATTCCATTTCCTCCTCTGGACACCGCTCTCTCCCTCCGACTTGTCAGACTTGTCTCTGTGATTGTATTTTAGCCAGATCTTCTCACCCGTCGCCCCAACACATCCGAGCCTCCACCTGCATCATCCGAGCGCTCCTTCTCCTGTCTGCATTCTCAGGTCCAATCTCGTAAACTGCCTAAACCTAACATAACGATCTGACCCAAAATGGGCCCGGCAGGCAGTGAGATCATGCTGCTCAGGGTGCACTCATTAGCTAACATGAGTTGATGCTTTCTGAGATCTTAAACTCCCTTTAGTAAATTTCTGCAGACGTTTTGGGGCTCCTGCACCAGGGAAACCCGGGCTCACCTCCAGGGTCGGACGCCACGTCTGTCTCCGCGTTAGCAGGGAACCTGGTTCCCCCATGCCAGTTTTGTTTGCTCCTGCCACACTCTCTGTGAACCTCACGTGCCCATCCCCAGCTGTTGCTCTAGTGACGTTGGACGGTGCGGTAGTTTTTTGTTGCAATGTTCTTTGGTTTTTGATCTTCAACCATTAACTTATCCCCGGAAGAGCTGCGCAGCAGGCGATGGTGGCCTCACTAGCTTCCGCTTGTTATGACACCATCATGGCAGAATGGATATGCGTGTTCAGGGTGACAAGGCTACTACCAGACTCTTTTAGCCTCCATCAGGGTTCAGCGTCAGTCATGGATTACACCATCCAGGTAAGCATTTAGACAGCCGAGAGCCGCTGGAATGACACTGCACTTCGGTGGACTCTCAATAAAGGACTGAGTAAAGAATTAAAGGATGAGTTAGAGAAGCAACCCTGGACCTCATGTCCCTGATCTCCCGCTCCTTCATCTTGATAATCGTGTCATGGAGAGGGCAAAGTGATTCTGAACTTCCCTCCGCTCTGTTCCTTTCCTCCCGAGGGACCCAGCAACCGTATGTTCTGCTCCAAACCCAAACTTTAACTCCCTCCAAGAGGCAGCAAAGATTCCTCACCAAGGTTTGTCGGTGCTGCAGCCAACCTGCCCACTTCCTTACCTCCTGCTCAGTATGGCCAAAAGACTAAGCTCATCAGCACATGCAAGAGCACTGGTGAGTGTTGGCTGTTTCTGCTTCACGTCTTTTCGGGTGACGATTCCTGGTTCTCGCCTTTGTACCCTCCACAACTCCCTCCCTCTGAATTTTCTAGATGACTTAGGAGCCGATGCATGCTTTGTCGACAAGATGTGGTTAGACAGGCCAACATTCCCACTGTGGTGTTACCTGAACTGTAGATCATCTTCCAGCCTGGAACTTGGTCCCATCCCGGTTCCCTCCTGTGTCAAGGCTCCTCCTCCCACTGTTTGAGGCTGCTGCCAGTGTCAGGGGCTTCTCTTGTCACGGTCTGAGACTCCTGTCACAGTCTGATGCAACTGTCATTGTCAGTGACTCCTACCATCTTTGGAGGTTCTTGCACCTTTACAGGAGAGAGGGGGATTGATTTGGGTTCATGAAAGTAATTGCATATGGTAAAAAGCTGTTTTTAAACTTGGTGGTTCTGTAAATCAGGCAGCGAAACCTCTTCTCAGAGGGCAGCAGGGTGAATTGGCCATGATAGGGGTGGGAGGACTGCCTGCAGTTGTGGGCCCTAGTCAGGCAACCATCTTCAGTCTTCTTGACCACTTATCCCTTTCAGGGTCACGGGGAGGGTGCACATATAGGCTAACACCCCTGAATGAGTCTCAAGTTTTATGGGGGAGCAATATGATTGCTGCTCGACTCAAAGCGTGATGGTACCACAGGCTTCTTCTTGTTGAAGAGGTCTGTGAGAACCCGAGCCAGCTGCCCAGCACAGTCTTTGATCACTGGAATTTTGTCAGGGCCTGCTGCCTTCTGGGTATTCACTCTACTTAGGGTTGACCGTGGGTTTCCTTCTGATAAGCAGTGGCGTGTATACAGGAATTAACATCACAGAGAAATGGTCTGAGGAGCCACGGTGCGGTCAGGGTGCTGCCCTGATATCCTCTTTGATGTTATTATGTCCATGTCCAGTGTGATCTCTCCCCTTTTTATAGTTCTCATTCTGTTAGAAGTGGAAAAAGAGGGAGTGAGCTATGTCAAAAATGCTCCATGTTGGTGCCAGGCCACAACACAATAGGGTGGGGGGTGACATATGGTAACATCACAGAGGAGTGTAGGCATGCTTTTGGTATGTAGCAAACAATTCAGGCATCTATTTAGGAGCCTTCACATTTCTGTAGCCAGCCTGCGGTTGTCACCTACTGAATCTAATGAGGAGGCTCTGACCTCAAACAGACAAACACGGAGACAATAGTTTCTTCTTAACACTGCTTAAATCAGTGTGTAAGTACACTGTGAAATAGTAAAGGATTAAATTTTGTTTAGTAGCTGCAACAATTTCCCCAATAAATGCCCATAAATTTCAATTACATGAAACTTGTGACATGTTGAAATATGTTCCCTGTCTTAAGATGGCAACGAGTGTATCAGTCATCCCGAGGGAATTCCCCAAGATTATTCCTGGTTTAAGCAAATTCTGGATTTCCTTTAGTCTTAGTCCAAGATGTTTCACCTCTAATTAAAAAGGCCTTTTCAGTTCTAACCAGTTTTAACCAGTAGAAATCCCAGCGTGTTGTTAGTAGTTGTTAGTGGTCGTTTATATTCATTTGCATTATTAAAGGGCTGCATCATCAAGGTCATCATTCATCATGTGATGGCAGTTGGGAACGATTGTGAAATCTTGTGGGGACGGATCCCAGGACGGGGATGGCTGAACCCTGTCCTGATGTTATGCTAGGCTGGGGGTTTGTCCTTGAAGTGAACCAGCCTGTGTGTCTGAGTGTTTTAAATGAACGGGGATGTCGCGTTTGTTAAAAATCCTTCTGAGTTTTTCTGATGTGCCTGCTATGGTTGGCATGACAACGCTGTTGTGTTGCTCCTCTGCTTCATCTCTGCCAGGTTCTATCTTGTTCCTTTTTGTGAATTTAAGACAGGCCCAACCAGGATAATCACACCTTTTCAGAGATTTCCTTATGTGGTTCTGTTTTAATCTGAACATCACACATGACCAGACAACCTTCTTTATTACCAGTGACTGCTGAAGGTTTTTTTTAAAAAAAAAATAAAGATGCTGTATGCAAACATTCCAGTTCTGTTCTGAACTTTAGCCTCTTCACAAGATTAAAAATACAAATTCTGCCTACCAACTACGAGAAGTCAATTAATAAAGAACTTTACAAGAAAAATGTTGGCTCCACATGACAACAAACACATATTAGAATTCTACACAACAGTGGGAAAAGCTGCTGTTTCTTTAGTGGGGTTAGAATAACAGACAGTAACCCAATGAAAAGCTTTACTGTCAGTAAACTGATGCTTTTTATGGACGGAGATGGTTTACACTAAAATAAGCATGCAGCCATGACCTCGAGGTCAAGATACTGAAGTACCGCGCAAACACCCCCCCCCCCCCCCCCCCCAAACACACACACACACAGGCACACACAAACTTTGATTTCTGTGATTACGAAAGACATCATGTCCAAACCGAGTATGACTAAAGATGAGGTATTCAATGAGTAGTTAATATGGGACCCATATGACCCTGATGCTGTGAAGATGTGCTGATAGAGCAGAGGGTTAAGAAGATTTACAGCATCATGTTTCCGGGTAATCCAAACTGATTTTGACATTAACCAAAGCATATTCAGAGATAAGCACAAGCAGCAGGATCTCACAAGGTATAGGGGTATACGGTGCATTCCTAACATTTCTGGACAGAGATCTCAGTTCTTCCTGGGGTCTGTCAGTGACCAAGGTTATCATGGAGTACATTTGTAGAGTTTGTAGGGCTAAAGCCAATGATGATTTCAATTTGGCTTTCATTCAACTGAAGGAAGTTATTTGCCATCCAGGTTTTAACTTCCTGATAGCAGCTTAAAAGGGGCTGCATAGAGGTGCAAGATTAAAGTGGAATGTACAGTTGGGAGTCATCTGCATAAAAATTGAATTAAATATTGTATAAAGTATACACCTGTGTCAATATATGTCGCAAATAAAAACAGTAATTCCAGATGTCCCTGGGTATTAAAGTAATTCAAAATGATGGTGTTGTTAGAGAAGGACCTGCAGTTCAAAAACGACACCTTTGCTGT
Organism: Takifugu flavidus; assembly: GCF_003711565.1. Lineage (NCBI taxonomy): Eukaryota > Metazoa > Chordata > Actinopteri > Tetraodontiformes > Tetraodontidae > Takifugu > Takifugu flavidus. The sequence continues at coordinate 1,784,671 of NC_079526.1, forward strand.
AAGGTAGTTTGAAGAAATGGAAAGTTTAGATCGTCGCAATGGCCAAATATCTAGGATGTTCACTTTCTTGGTGGAGCTGCAGAGCAATCAGTCGTCGCTGGGAGGAGTATCTCAGGTCCTAAATGAATGCTGGAGAAAGCAGTACACAAGAGAGTGAATGGTCAGGTGACATCTGATGTGTGGGCACGGGCACTCAGCAGGTAGTAATGGTAAGGAATTTTGGATATATATTGTGCCATCGTAAGTCCTGAGGGCGTCAGCACAGTATAGAGGCCAAAATAGCCGGAGCACAGACCCCTGGATAGGCAGGAGCTGATGGCAATCCGACAAACACACTGTTAGCCATCTTTCTTCCAGCTAGCCCAAAAAGTAACAAAATAAAAGGAATTGGTCGTACTTGTGGATGACCCGTGCAATGGCCTCCAGATTGGTCTTCTGGATCCCCCTGGAGATTTTATTAAGGTTCTCAGAGTCCTGTTGATCCAGGTGCCAAGTCATTGGCTCTCTTGTCTCCAGGGACTGCTCTGGCAACTAGTAGTTGGTGCTTTTCAGCCCTGGAGTCCTCACTGATTCCTTTCTGTGCCCTGCTCATGTAGTGAACCTTGTGCCCACTTATCCTGGCTGCTGCGATGCCTGACAGGAGTTTCCATGTTGTACTGAGGCAGGACGTTGCACGATTCTGCAGATCCTTTGGGCTCAGGAACATCCGGCCTTGGGTTAACCAGCCAGGGTGGGCCACCAAGTGTTCATGTAGGGCAGTCAGTGTCTTCAGTCAGTACGTGTGGATCATATCAGGACCTGTCCAGCTCTTTATTCTTGAGGCTTTTTGTTGGACATCTTCTCCTGTGACGTAACTGGTTCTTACTCTAGGAGGTCGCTGCGGTTTGTCTTAAGTTTAAGATGTCTTAAGTTTTCTAACCACTTGGCCTCATCATTGTGCAATGCTTCTTCTCTCTCTCTCTCTCGCTCTCTCTCTCTGTAGTGTTATTTTATTTAGAACTTTATTGCTGAATCAAATATAAATCTGTTGCCCCCACCAGAAGAGCTGGATTCTGCTCCAGGTTACTATATTGGACACTATATTGTTCCCTCTAAGGGGTTTTGGATCTGGGGTGTGTAAAGCATCTTCATGCAATGAATAGTTTGGAATTGATGTCATAGAAATGAAACTACAATAGGAAACTTCCCCACTGATCCCTGTCTCATAATCATTTGGATCTAGAGGAAATCTGACAAAAACTTAAATTAAAACACAACATATTCTGACACAGAAGCAAACCCTTATAATACCTGTGTTGCAACTTACAGGTGAGCTCCGCTGGTGCAGAGCAGAAGCACCATGAGAGCAGGAACATCTCTGTCTGGCCTCTGAATCAGAGCCTAAATGGCTGGAGGATGCCTTGGGGTGTTTGACGTCTCTTGAGAAAACCTTGGTGTTGTTTTAACAGGTTGCAATCTGGAATCTCTGAGCACATAATTAAAGCTGTTGTGTGAAGCCGTGATGGCTGAGGGCTGCATGTGTGTGTGTGTGGGTGATGCTCTGTCAACTCATCCATCAAGCCAGTAAGTGAACTGGTCTGGGGTTTCTCACGCACTGGGAAACACAGCAGTGCAGGTGAGCGCTCTCAGGGATCCCGAAAGCCTTCGTACAGCTCTACGTTCACTCTCATTTTAGCCTTTGTGTGGTCTTAACTTCCTGCTCCTGCACACTCTGGCTGTCTTAGGGGTAAAAATGAACTCCACTAAATCCATCAAATTAAGTAGCTCTATTGTATTTTCAACTACAAATCTATTTTGCATGAAAAAACATCATGATATCCACCAAACACTATAGAAATGTCTAACATTTCTCTTTTTCAGTGTAGAAAGACTGAATTTAGCACGTGAATACATTCATTTGTGATTCAACATACCTGTTCTATTGTTTTCTTTGTAGTGGAGGTTTAAGAGCGTTATTACTAAGGGCACTTTCCTCCCTCCTTGGAAAAGTCATATAATCTTCGGCAGTTCCTCCTCTATGGTTCCAGGGTTGCCTCTCTTCGTGGCAGGTGTTTCAGGTCCTGGGGTCATGATCTTCTTTGATGCCTAAGGATGCGTCGTGGTCTTGGTGATCTTATCCTTCAAAGAACTCCTCCTCTTCCTCCCATCTCTTTTTCCTCCTGCTTTTATATGACCTGTTGTCTATGGGTGTGTGTGTAGTTGTCGTGTAAAACCTACTCTGACTGATTGTAACTGTCCCCTGTTGCTGTACAGTCTTGAAAAAAACAGTCCTAGCGGCAGACAGATAACCTGTCTGACCTCTAGTTCTCTGACTCCTGGTCCATCAGCTTGGTTTTCTCTCCTACCCAGTTTTTAAGAAGTTATCTAGGATGTCAGGTGTCTGCCTGGGAGGACAGAAAAGACTGGGCTGAAGACCACAGCTACTCAGTCACTCCACCTACTGCCAGCATGGTATAGAAGCGTCAACGATTAAAAGACAGCGTAAACAAAGAAACAAAAGACAAGAGCAAAGTTCTTTACTGCGACCAACATTTTACAAAATGTCTGAATGACCATTGAAGCTCATTGTTCATCAGGTGGAGACGGCAACTGGTCCAACATCTTCAAATAGAATAGACATTTACACTTCACACCAGATGTAAATGTCATGTGTGTAAAAATACACATAAAACATGTTTTACAAAACGACACAATAGAAAACACCCTCCCTCTGTACAACTATCTATAGACTTTATGACTAAAATAAAGTTATTCTCCATTATGCGTTTAAAAACCGGCGCGATGAACTGGAAAAGGCTGGAAAATCAGCATTGCTCATAGGACCTGACCAGGTGGGGAGGAGTGTGACGAGATCTGGACCTGGATCCATCCAGAGACAACTCCCATGTCTAAGCTGGTTCTGTGACTCGGACAAGACTAAACAAACCCATCAAGAAGATGGAAGTCAACAGACAGAACACATTTAGACCCCAGCCAGGAGGTTCTAACTGGACCGTTACTTTTTTCAAGCATGTGAGGGAATCAACAGGTCAGCTGACGCGTGGCCCATCAAACATGCAGCTGGAGGTCCGGGTTCTGGCCTCGGTCCCATGGAAGGAACCGTCAGTCAGCAAGAATCATCTGTGTCCATGTTTCAACACGGAGTGGAAAGGATGGCAGCAATTTTCTATAATTTCATCATAAAAATAAATAAACTGTAATCTTGACAGGGAGTTAATGGATCCTTAAAAAGCTTCAAGAAGAAATTTTGATTGTCAAGGTCTAAACGTTTTAAAATAAGAGCAAGGTTACTTCTGATCCACAAAATCCTGGATTCTGAGTAAAAGGTTGAATTTCTAGAAAAATGTAAAAAGTCTGTGTATTATTTCTTCTGCCGGTGTGGCTGTTTTAGTTTCTATTCAGTGCTATTAATAGTATTCAACATTGGACCTTTCAAAATATGCAGAAAGCTTAAGAAGTGTAACAAAGGGTTCCGACTCAATTCAGGTTATTCCAACTTTTGCCAACACTGAAACATAACTTTGCTAAAATAACCCTTAATATCTACTAAGAGAGTAAAAAATATGACAATGTATTTAAATTATGATTTATATTGTTCTTTACAAATATAGTTGTCCCAAATTAGATTTGTCTTTTATACTTTCTCTTCCTAAACACTTAGTATTTTATGTCCAACTATTATTATCATTACTATTATTATTCTTGGAGATCTTCGGGTAGGATTTCCAATTGAAGGGCTGGAAGAGTTCTGCCATGTCAGCAGATTGTTTAATCCAACTACCCATCAGATGTACGTCACCTCTACAGTTCCTGCAACCTTTGATTCTTCTTTATTCAGGCAAAATCTTGGGATTGTAAATAGGAGAAAATCACTTTCAGGTTTAATTTCTTATAATTTAAAGAATTGCTACTGTAACGACGTGGAAGGAAACTAGTCAGTAGAATTCAAACTGAGGCTGTTAGTTATTACTCAGCCATTTAAATGACTTGAAACACTTGTGTGAACTCTGAGCGTACAGGAGGCACTAACGGACTTTACAGTTGGCTACACACTCCTGTGCTTTACTGAAATGTCGAGTGAAAGCTTTTCCTCTCTGAGTGTGGCACAGTAAACTTGTCTTTCTATTGGTTTATACTGCCACAGCGGACACCACTGCACCATGAGAACTTCTAAAGACAAGCTAAAATAACAGGTCTTGAACTTTTGATCACACAAACGAAACCACAAAATCAATCAAAAACCAGGAGGGTGAATGGGAAGCACAGGAACTGGAAACGAAAGCAAAAAGAACACTCCTGGAGGTTCTGCAGGAAGTCGTCTGGAGCTACACTCTCAGTGGTTAGCTGATAAGTTAAGGTACAGTGGACACGGTTCAGTCCTTCAGTGCTGCTGGTGTGTGAGTGAGCAGACGGCATCACTCCATGATGGCTCTATAAATCACAGGCTCTATGTAGTCCCCTCTGTAGCGTGAGTTGATTACTCTTTGTCTCTTTGAGTCCTGGATGATCTCTCTCTCCTCAAAGATGCCGTCAAATCTCATGTCTGATGCTTTAGACTGTAGAGACAGAACATTAGGACACATGACAAGTCTGGCAGGTTCCATATTCAGGCAGCAGAAGCCCCGCAGGGCTCGTCGCTCTTCTTACCAGTCTTGATTTGACTCTTTTGGGAAGTTCTTCATCCAGAGTATAAACGTCATCTCTCTTGGCTGTGAGCTGTGAGCCGTCTTCAAATTCCACCTGCATTCCAGAAATATGCAAATTCAGGATGCAAACACTTCTGTTGGTGTAGCTGTTGCAGGAGTAGAAATTTTAGACCGTTCACTGGGTCCAAGAGGACCCCCGATTACCCCCCCGGGGGTCGGATGATTGGCAGTTATTGGAACTTTGCTCTCTTATAATGAACCTACCGGTGTCTAATGCTCTTCATGTTCTAAGGTTCTTCATCCATAATGGGAAAAGGCAGAATAACAATATAAACATGCATTTGATTGTGTTCAATCAATATCGGCTCAAAGTTCTGGATCCCGCCAATGCTCCTGTGACCCGGCCGTGTACAATCAACCCAAGACTCCCGGAGAGTATTCACCAGGATTCACCATCCTCTCACAGCTCCTTACTCAGCTCCTTACTCAAAACATTCCCAACAAAGAGTCTCGGAATGTTTGAACTTATCTCCTCCTGATGCTTGTACAGTATTGATCTGTTTACTGTAGTGTTTACTGGCCATGCTGGTGATCTTACTACAGCCATGACTCGGATTACTGGCATCCTGGTAAAAGCAGGCTGATTTGGATGCCGCTGTGATCCAGAGCCAGAGCGGAAGCTGCTCCTGAACGAGGAACATCTGAAGGCCTCACATACTTTGTGAATATTTTTTATCTTTCCAAGGGGAAATTGTAAGAAAACCCTTTAAGCTTCGAGGAATTCTAAGATGTTTCCCAGAATGGCGTCACTCGGAGCTCCGTTAGTCCGAGGATTCTTGGTGAATACTGGAGTCCCGCAGAGCAGCTACAGTATTTGTCCGGTCACCAACAAGAGTTTCAACATTTTAACAGTTTAGAACAGGCATGGGCAAACTACGGCCCGGGGGCCACATGCGGCCCGTTAAACGTTTTAATCCGGCCCGCCAAACTTGAAAAATTAAATGAATAAACCTTGTTAATGTTATATTTTCACTGCAATTCTGGTGTTTTCCCACTAGAAAAAAGACAGTCAGGAGGAGAGTGATGGTGATATCCTGAAGGATAACAGAACTTTCAGTGCTTTAAAATAGAAATGGTTATTAATTTTTTTTAAAAAGGCACATTTTATTTATTTGATTTTAAGTGTTTTAAGACTCATTCCAAAGTCAGATATTTTGTTGTAATGCTTCTCTTCATTTTCATTTGAAATTAAAGCACATGTTTTCTCCATATCCCAAGATGTGTATTTTTTCTCCAATGAGGTGAGGTTACCAAAGCACTCCATCCATCCATCTGCTCCTGGTCCGGCCCCTTTGTCAAATGTTAGAACCCATTGTGGCCCACGAATCAAAATATTTGCCCACCCCTGGTTTAGAACGTTTATATTGTCCGCTTTTATGCAAATGTGACTGATATCTTGTCCATGATGATAATTACTATTATTAAATAAATAGTAGAGTCTGTAACTTTCTTTATAAGAGAGCAAACTTTCAGCAGGAGATCAACTGGTTTCCCCCCCACTGTCATCCTGAGGACGTTCCACTTTAACAGGTCCTTAAGGATGAAGGTTAAAGGATTCTTCACTTAAATATCAGAGTCCTACCAGGTACATGTGCACTGCATGAGCTGCCACAAATTTGGCTCCATAGACCAGACCGTCCGTCCATCGTACCTGGACCACTTCCCCCTGGGGGGGGGGTCCCAGCTGAGCACAGTCTCGATTCTAAAACAGAAGCACTGGTTTTACTCCCAGTAGCATAAACTGGACTCGATGTAACATTTGACAGGAAGCAAATATGTAAAAGGGCTAAAACAAAATAATGCAGGTGAAAAAGCAAAACCACTGAATTATCAAGACAGAGTAAAGGAATGAAATACCACGATGTCTTCAGGGAAGAGGTTGTCACTGAAGGAGCCGTCGTCAAAGTTGACCTCATAAAAGGTCTCTTTGGACAGCTGCACCACGTCACACTGGTAGTAACGGCCATTCTTGTGTTTACAGATCACCTTCTGGCCCACTGTCAGCTCATTCATGGCGGCTTTGTTTCGCTGTCAGGAGGCATCAAATCATCATTACATTTAAGAAGATCACATTGGAATGAGAGCGAGACAGAGGTCGTCCACTTCCGGGAACAGCTTTGATATTTGACATCAGATGATTGCTGTTGATGCTGGTCAGGAACCACCATGCGACACCCACCTCAATCTGTGTGGGACTTTTGTGTCGACAGCAGGTCACATGGACAACAAACGGCCATTCATCGGGCCTCATGAGCACGCCTGCAGCCTGGGCACATGTGGGGTGGTAGGCAGTGGGGCAGCGGCCATGAGAGCACTGCACACAGCACCCAGACGCCTTCTTCATCCGCTTCTTACAATAGTAGCACTTCTGAGAGGAAGGAAAAGCAGCGGTACATGATCCTGAAACACCTTGGGCTCCGGCGCCCCCTTGAGTATCACACAAAAACTACCTCATTCAGTCATTGATAATAGATCTATTATTACTCAACCGGGGGTCCAATCACGGTCACACGGAATGGACACATGGATTCTTCTGAAGAATTTTCAATTTAATGCAACGGTGCTGGTAGGTCAGTCTGTTGGGAACTGGGCTGAGGAGCAGAAGGTTGTTGGCCCCAGGGCAGACAAACCATGGAAGGTGTTCTGGTAGTAGGGGGAGGTGCCAGAACACCTTCAGAGCAGTGCTGAGGAACCCTTGAGCAAGGTACCAAACCCACATATGCTCATACAAGGCGCTGCAATGAACTGGGGACTCATCCAGGGGGGACCTGCTTTCACCCAGTGTGGACTGTCCCCGTGAGCCCAAGAGGGTTAAAGGGGTTAAGAAGACGAGAATATATAATAATTATATTTCGATTTCCGTCTTTTGTTTGTAAAAATAAATGGAATTTACTACACTTTATTGATTTTGAGTTTGTCCCAGTGAGTCCCTCGGTAGAGTCTGTAATTATCACTTTTTAAACGAATTCTTTATTACATTTTAGTCCAGTTTAATGTTACTAAGGCCAACAATTAATATTGATGAAAAGGTTACTAAACAAGAGAATGAAAGCTTTCATTATATGCACAGATAATTTTAAAAAAAAAAACATAAAAAGTTAGTGGGCTATTTGCACCAATATTAATATTACGAAGAAGAAAAAGCCAAAGATGAAGCCAAACTTGCACAGGAAAAAGACACCACCTGGTTAGCAAAATAAACAGGTTGGTTGTGTCAGTGTATGGATCAGTTAGCAGGGCCTTACCTGTGTGTGAACCTGTTATTTGAACGTACCAGTTTAAATCTCTGCAAAGGAATTCCACTTAAATCCACAGGACTTCTTTCAGTGACATTGACAAAACGGGCCTCCAACACAGCCACAGCACACAGCACATGGACCCACCTGCAGGACACACACGGCACCACATTTAGTTTACAACCTTTACAAGGTTCATTTGAGACCAAAACATCTTGTCCTGATGCAGCCGTTCACCTCAACCACCATTGAAAGAGCAAGAAAAGCTAATTTGTCTGAATATTTGTGGTCTTAAAGGCCATAAGATAAGGTGGATCCACTGGCTGAACTAGTGTGGAGATAATAATGGCCTATATTTTCACAGGTGACACATGTGCGTTTAAAGGTTTGCAGATATTTGCTTTGTCTCAGGAAATAGTTACTTGTTGTTGTTGGCTTTCTGCAAAGCTCCGCCCCTCAGGGAACATAAACAGCAATTCTGGAACGAAACGGACGGACATCAATGAAAGCTGAGTCAAGTGGGGACTAAGAGACATAAATAGTGAGGACTGACTTCAGTCATGGCGTTAGCCTTGCAGCGCACACACTTCCAATCCTTGCTGACCGTGGCTGGATCCACACCGTAACAGCCTGAAACACAGCGACACACAGACGCAGTGACAGCGTTTAGTGACGCCGACAGTGGTGATCCAGCTCTGGGTCGGCCGTCTCTGACCCCCCCACGGGCCGTTAGACGTAGCTGAATAACAATGAACTGGACAATGACAAAGGATGGCATTGTTAATGCAACAATGGAGTTGGGTTTAAGACTGACTGGAGTGAACACGGATGCTGCAGGTGGAGCAGCTGACGAGCAGGCTGGTTCCATCTTCCTCTAGATAAGGCGTGGCAGGTGGCTTCTCAGACTCAGAGTCTTCCTCTGTAGTGGTGGCGAAACACATCTCTGGGATCAGTGGTTTGGTCCGCATCCGACCTCTGTCCACTACGACTGGACTCTCCCCGGTGGTCCTACATTTAGTCTGGCGGCAGGACAGAACAGGGGATATCAGCCTTCCCTCAAATTGTGGTTACAGGCTCCACTGAGGTGTCTGGAGCTTAAAGGAACTGTCATGTTGAACACTTTTTCCATGTTTGTTTAAAAATCACTGCTTCAAGGTTATTGATTCTAAGCTGTTTAGGCTTGAATAGGAGCACAAATGCACCAATACAGACAAACAACGGTGAGAGCGTACAAATGTGTGAATCTGTTGCCACATCAATATGAATATGAATGTCTATGTAATCAAAACTACTGTCAAACTACTTCAGATGGCACAAATTGGGACATGAAAGCTTACAAATGAGGTTATTGATCTTGTGTGTTTACCTGCTGGTGTGTGTGGAAGAGTGTACAGATGGAGCAGTAAGGGGGCCTAGAGCACATGCGCTGATTGTACTCCCGCTCCTTCTTCAGGTTGGCAGGTTTGTCCTGCCACAGGTGGGCCAGGGGTTTAGCCCAGCTCTCCCCATCCAGACAGCCCTCCTCAGCTATAGAAGGCTCCTGAGGAGTCTCTGCAACCACAGTTAATCACCCTTGAGTGTGACACTTGTCCTTTTTGAATAGCGATGATAACGCCTTGTTATGTACACTGTTGAGGCACAAACCTTCATCACTCATCCCGTCCTTAATGAGAGGGTGATGGCCCGGCAGCTGACCGAGGTCCCCCTCTGCTTCTTTATCTGTGGTCGCCTCTTCTGCCCCCTGCTGGAGGGAAGAAGTATGAATTAGTGCTAGTTCCTGAAAGACACATCTGCAAACCTGGTCCTGTGTGAACCAGAGAGTGTAAACTGTAGCTAAGGAAGCAGCCTGTGGTTGTTAGACTGGTGAATAATGTCTCAGCACTGCTGGTATGAAATATGACATTTACCGATTTGCTCAGACGTTTGTCTCTCTCTGTCTTAATCACACAGCTCTCGCTCCTGTCCTCCTTGGACTGGATTTCTCCTTCTCCATAATCTCCTTTGGCATAGCTGTGGACGTGCAGGACATCTGCAGGACTCAGAGTCCTCTGGAAGACCTTGTGCTCATGGCTGAAGCGGCTGGATGGCTGACACTTGTCTGGGCTGGTCGCCTCCTCAGACGCCACCCGACGCTCAGCGGCCTCACGGGTTTCACAGGTGGATGTTGAGCTGTTCTTGTCTTTTTTTGAGGGACTGTTGGTTGTTTTTCTTGAACTGACTTTGGGCTGTGGTTTAGGCTCCAGCTTGGTGTGTTTTTCTGTCTTGGGCTCTGGCAGGACGTTCATTGGATCTAAGAACAACAAAAGCAACCCCAGATGTACATAACAAAACCGGGCAGCAGTCTGCAGAATTTCTCATTCTTTCTTCCCTCAATATCTTATCAAAACCACCTCAACAACAGAGCAACTCGATACATCGACCTTATTCCAATAACCGTTTAACCCCACATGTAACAGGAGCCTGTAGGTACAAACCACACATACCAGTGTCTGGTTTGTCTGGAGGTTTACTGGGAGACTCCTGGGTTGATACCTTGGCCCTCTTTGGCTCCACCTCTGTGCTGCTGTTCATGGTGGGATCAACTTTGACTTCCTCGCACACTTTGATCACGTCTAGTTGACGTTTTGTCCCAGCCTGAGGTTTAGAGCTAAAACAAGGAAGAGGTGGATGAAAACATGGCTACCAACAATGTGAGAACGTACAGGCCAGTTTATAAAGAAAATAAAGGATAGTGTAGAAATGGAGAGACCTTTTCTCTTCCTGGGTAGAACTCGTGACCTCAGGTTCATCTTCAGCCGGACTCTGACTTTTGTTATCTTGGAGAAACTTGGCAGCCTCCGGTGTGGGTTTGGAGTGGTCGATGGCAGTGTTGTCTTTCCCTGCTTTCCACAGTTTGTAACGGTCAGGCTGGTACTTGAGCACAAACACATCCATAGAAATCTTCACCATGTCTTGACGGCATGAACACTGAAAGAAAGCGACCGCCGAAACTTTAATTCAATGTTTGCTGTAACTGCCTGTACAACTTCAAAACATGGCTTGTCTCATAAACCACTTTAACCTGCAGAAATGCATGTGATTAAAGACAATATTGGCATTCACACAGGTTTAGAGCGAAGGTGGAGATACCAGTGTGGCTTGTTTGCCATAATCGATCCATCTCTGAGTGGCGAAATTGGTTGACTCAGCACAGTTGAATCCATGGTTGAAACCAGCGTGATAGCCAAATGGGAACGTGACAATGAACTGGCCCGCCTCCTGCGTCACCTGGACAAGTAACAGCCATGGAGTTCAAAACAGGACAGTGTTCCTTCCCCTTTATGGATCTGAAGATGTGACTTTACTAACTGTCTCGAGGTTATGAGTTGTAAAAAACTAGATTCCTGAGATATGTACCTTCTCAAACGGTATGCTGTACTTTTTCAGGATCGAAGGTGAAATTAATGTCATCTTGTGACGCAGGAAGGCTTCACAGCTTTGTGCATTTCCTGGAAAGAAACCTGCCAAAACATCCGCATCATTAGTGAAAGAACTTAAGCTCTGTGCTCTATGACACACTTTAAACACATAAATAGAATAAAGTTTAACACAATGCAGAGTCCTTCAACAGAAAAAGCACTTTAGCCCCTCTTATAAATAAACTGAAGCTACTTCTAATCGATTGTGAAAGAAAATGAAAGACAATGAGGTTATTATGAGTATCAGAAGAGCTCCTACCCTTGGCGAGCCGTTCCAGTCTTTTCCCATGTTCTGGTGGGACAATATACCTAAAGAACACGTGAACACAAGGGATGGTGGTAACGAGACCAGCGACAGAGCGAGGCCCCGACATTATTGGTGGCTGATGCAGATTTTATTTTAAAACTCAAGAATAAGCAGGATATTCAGAATATCACTTTTAATACTTTGATACCGTTAGCGTTATTAAGATCATCCTCATTCTAATGATAGTAACAGTACATTTGACTTTGCTGTTGTTTGCTATGTTGGGTAATGGCCGTGCGTTTTCCTCGTCCCCTCTCCTTCCTGTCTGATCCGGAGAGGACAGGTCAATATTTCCGTGTTTTAAAAGTTTCAACACAGACATATTGCTCTGCTGTAATAACAGGTGAATGTTTACGTGGATTTGTCCTCTGCACTGCGATGGGTGTGTTTTTAAATGTGTTCCTCAACCTGCAGCAGTCGCTTGTGAAGCGGTCGCGTCCCCCCGATAGATGCGCGCGAGTGTGTGACTGAGCGTACCAAGACTTTGGTTCTCCAAAGTGCAGGAAGTTGATGCTGTACAGATCCATGTCCTCTGTGTGCCAGGCAAAGGCACTTTTCCACATGCCAAAATACAGGTAAGGAGTGTTGACCCCCTTGATTTTGATCCCACTCTCGTTCTCGACGGTGTCCAGAATGGTGTTAAGATGGCCGATATTCCACTCAGTTACATCCTACAGAGGAGGAATAACAGTCAATATGGGCTGTTTACAGGACCACACAAGCACCAGAATGTAATCAGATCATCCCAACAATCAGATCTGATGCTTACATGTAATTCAGAATCACAACAATCTAAAGACCCAATTTATATGTTTCAGTCCGTTTATCGGGTTTATTTAGTAGACGTAAAACGCTCAGCTAAATCAATTTACCAGGTCCACGGCTGCAGAGATACTGCGTTACTACTCACTGCATCATACAGAGTTCCGCTGACATCGGCCCCGTAAAGCGGCGGATTGAATGTCAGGTTCTTCCAAAACTTCCTCTCCAGCTCATCAAAGTCAGCATACCGAGGATTGCAGAACCTGCGATGAGGATATTCAAGACAAGATGACAAAGAACAGAGGGAGAAATGACAGAGAAGACAGGCCAGGTGCCTCTCCCTGCTGCCGTTACATCATCCTCCATCACATGGCTCTGTGCATTATCTTTACCCGACAGACCTCCGTGATATCTGATTATTGGAGTCATGACATGAATAGTGAAGACTGCAAAACTTAAACATACTACAAACAATCCCTTAATCTGCCTGCAAAACATAGCTGGAGGCCTCAGGGAAATGCTCAGTGACCACTTTAAATATCATCACAACTACATACAAATATATAAGAGGAGATACAGCTGCTAAAATATCAGAATCATCATAATGATCCACTCTGTTATTACATAACTCCTACTTTGTGTAATAGTATTTTTATTATCAATAGCTATCAATCAGCGTATTGACAAAGTCAATTTCACTGCAAATTATACCAGCAAATAGACACACACACAAGAAGCTTTGCTTCAAAAGTGTGTTTCTGACACTCACTTGTCCATGTTGGAGGTTTTGCGGAACTCTTTAACAGTCATTGGTTTCTTCTGAATGTTGTACTGGGTGAACAGGCCTGACTGGCCAGTGACCACCTGCTGAATGGGAGCAGGAATTACAAGGTCGTCGATGTCATCATATGTTTTTCTGGGCTTCCATCCTTTTGGTGGAATCACCTGTAAGGTCAAAAACAAGGTGAAGTGACGCTTAGGGCAACAGACATGTGACTCAAAAGGTTACCTGAAGTTAAAAACAAGTTCTTAAAGCAGAAATAATATTACACCAGTTATATATGTTGCAGGTTCAAAAACTCACAGCTGTATAAATCAAAATAAAAACTATTGTTCTTCTAACATTTCAAACACATGAAAGTGCTGCTGTGTAAAACACAGGTCAAACAAAAGTCTGGAGCAGGCCCAGGGACTCACTCTGGCCATCCCAGCTCGGTGGGCTCCTTGTGACTCCATATATGCGATGTACTGGTTAAAGTCCTTGAACTCCTCCTTGGATGGTGTGAAAGTCATCACCCTGGAGCCCACGCTCTGAGACGGTGTGTCTGTGGTCATCCTGGCAATGTTCACTTAGTCTAAACAACAGAGGAGATGATGGCGATGGTGATGATGATGATGATACAATTTGCATCATTTTAAAACTTTACTCATTTCAACAGTTTTGTCTCCGGACATGGTAGTAAACATGCTGTAAATGTGTGAATATTAGGGAAGGCGCAACTATGGCGACACTCAAAAAGGTCTTCTTTCGTCTCTGGCCCTGTGGTCCTCTCCTGCCACCGGTGTTTAACCAGATTCTTCCCACCCGGGCTGTGGCCCCGTTTTCGGGCACCTGTCACCGCTCAGCCCTGGTCCCTGTCGCACAGCACAACTTTGTAACGGCAACAACTGAGACTTTTGCTAAAAGGCCGTTTCTGAAACATCAACCAGGCACTCCACACATCCTCCAGACTCCCACAGCTCCTTCCAGATATGAAGATTTTCCAGAAGATTTTCCAACGGCTCCACCGTAAACACTCATTTTAACGATCGCGGTAATTATGTGGCATCAGAGGAATCTTTTCATGGGGCAACAAACGCGCTGACAGCGGGGACTTAAAATGCCCAATATGCCAACACAGCGCGGGATATAAGCATGTAAAAGTGAGCTGAAACATGTGTGAGTGGAGCAGCAGCGCGCCCAGAACACAGCCGCTCGCTGACAGCCTTTCATTTCTTTCGAAAGAAATATTTAGCTAGTTCGCTAGCTAGCATGCTAAATGGAAGGAAGCGTACTCGCCGACTTGGAAACTAAAAGCGCGTAACACACAACAAATATTTAGACTTAACAAGTTAACAGCGTATTAATGTGGGGATACAAGTCTGGAGAAAGTGGACAATAACAGAGTGAAAGACATCGTTAAGTATGCATCGGACCTCCATCCGACGGGGCTGCCTCCGCTAACTAGCTGAGCGTCAGTTTCTGCTGCAAAAACTTCTCACAGTCGCTTCTACTTTCCGACAAACTCAGTCTCGAGTGGCCGATGCTAACTTACACACGCCCAAACGCTGTAGAGTTGTTATTTTCTCTGCTCACGGCTGGTACAGTAGATAGAGAGACATCCTCAGCCCGGGTAGAAAAGACAGGCGTCCATTATTTCCGTGACGCATGCCCAGTGTGTGTTTGTTTACATGGAGCGGAGTGGGCGGGGCCTCGGATCCTTTCTCTCAGCTAGAACGCCCCCCTGTGGCAAACCACGCCCACCGCGTAGGGCACAGCGGGGTCAAAGTCAACACAAAACCAAATTGAACCCCTCTTTTTGACCAAGATCATTCCAGAAATATTTGCTTTCTTTACTTTTTTACCAGAACCCTTATTGTCTCGACTTGACCATGGACTGGTACAATGGAGAGCAGTGACATTAATCACAGTTCTGCAGAGTGGCCCTCTTCCTAATGTTCAGGAAGCACAATTATTGTGGAGATGATAGTGATGGATTGGTTCTGTGGAATATCTGACAGATTTATAACATAAAGCATGAAAGATAGAACGTAAGTGATATCCCTCTGAGCAAGAAAGATCCGTCAAGCACGGAGTCTAATAGCTTATTAAAAAATCCTCTGTAAGGCTGCTTATTATTCTTTTGTATATAAAGATGTTCCACAGGCTAGGCTGTTTAAACAGGCTGTTTAAAGGGACATTGCTAGGCTGGTAACCTGCATTTCTTTAATACATTCCAGCTTGTTAATGTTGTGTTCTTGAAATGATTAATAATTATAACAATCTCTCCCTTCTCATCTGTCAGAGCCTCCAACAAGACTCAGGGGTTGAAGAATCAGTTGCTCTACTTAAGGAAAGCCAGCCAGTCATGCCACGAATCTCAGAGCACAGATCTCTCAGCCTCATCTGGCAGAAGGGTTTATGCTTCTGCCATGTTGTCATAGAGAGGAGGGCTGCTTCAACCCTTCAAGAGTGGTAAAGGTGACCCAGGTGGTTCAGGGTCATCCAGCAACACCAAGGAGTCCTGATACGGAAAAGAAATGCATCACTTTTATACCAACGTCTCAGTTAATCAACTTTATTAACATCCAGGTGTTCAATACATTTGTTTTCAGCTGTTAACAGATAAAAAACCCCAGACCAATTACTGTATAATTAGTCTCTTACAGTATTATTCAGTGTTATATCCTCCCTGTTCATATACGTAGATCTGCCTCAGGACCTCCAGAAGACGGACGCTGCTCTCAGTCATACGGCTGCTGTAGGTCCATGTTCACGTCCCTGCACGCTGTCAGTCACCTCGTGTGCATCACAACACATGATGTTCTGACAACAATGTTGAATAAGATGAATATGAGTACTCAAGCTACACAATGAATGTTAAAATATAATATTAAATGCATAGTACGGAGCATTTCTTGAGTAACAGCTCAACTTCAGTTTTTGTATGAAAACCCTGCATTACACACATTTGGCAGCATGTCACAACCTAGAGGTGATGTAAACGGAACTATTCAGGAAACCTGCAGAAGGAGCTAATGAAGGACATTTGTTGTATTGTCCTCATCACAGGAGACAGACAAGAGGACGTCATGACCCATTTTGAGCGTATTCCCCAAGATGCCTCGTCCATGAAAACTCTTGGAATGACACACAAACAATATTTCATTTAACATCCCATTATGACCTCTGAGGAGCGTTTAGGCTCATGATTCAGCCTCTCGGTCAGTAGTAACGCTAGATGCTGTGGCCGGTGCAAACTGACACGGGAGCATCAGCAGTTATTTTTCAGCTTTTCTCTCGGCAGAAGATCAGTCTCACTTTTTCACTTAAACTGGAAATCTGGTGAGATTTTCAGGCTTCACCAAATTCCAACTAAAACCAAATGTTTTAGCTTGTGTTCTCCTCAGTAACCTCAGATACTGGACACTTCTGGGATGGAGGAGGTCGAGGAGGTCAATGAGCTGGGCCTCTCAGCTGCCCCCGTGAACAAGACGCAGAGGAAAATGGAACAAACGACAATGTTTTAAATGCTTTTAACGTGCAGGTGGAAACTTAAGTAGGGTTGAACATTTCAAACAATAAAGTCGTCTCATGTCAAGCACTTTAACCTCATTATGCTCCTCATGTTGCCTGCAGGCAGGGAGGAGCTGCACTGGTCACAGAACCAATTTGTGCTTCTGGTGAGTGTTCAAGACATAAAGGATGCGTTCAAATCAGTGTCATATTTAGCATATGACACATGTTTAACCTCAGAGGATGTTCTGCTTAACTCATCCAGATATTCTTCTAAATTGCTGTCAAACAAAACTGTTGCAGTGCGGAGCACACCATGGCTACCCAGTGTTAGCAACGTTTTATTGCTACATCCCTTTTCCCATTGGGAATAACACCCACGATCGTTTCTACAGCACCCCTGAGAATCATTTAAGACAAACTGAAATTAGAATATCTGTGGACCAAAATATACTAATTAGCAGCTGTGAGTAAACTCTCCATTAACAGGATCACCAATCAAAGAAATTCTCATTTAAAGATGGTCACTAAAGACGCACGGCATATAATAACCAAAATAAAGTTTAAATATTCAGAACAAGATAGTAATGTGTTATAGATACAAATAAGAGAAACGTTTTTTTTGCTATTCAGAGGAGGCAGAAGCCAGGGGGCGACAGTTCGTCCAGTCAGGGACTGTGAACGAGGCAGGACCTGGTCTAATATGAGACAGGTAGCAGCGTCACAGCACCAGCGCGGGACCAGCTCTCCACGGCCTCTGCACTGGTTAACTCCCAGTCCCCAGCGCTGTCTCCAGTCGTCTCCTCATCACCGAAGGATGAAGCTGAGTGGACAGGATTCAGGGGGTACCTGAACTCTTCTTGGGGGCCTTTCTGGGTCAGATTATGTTGCATAGTGATCAAAGCTTCCCAGGTACTCCAGAGCGGATCGGTAGCACAGCTGGTACTGGTCCTGAAAACAACAACAACGACCAAAATCAGTAAATATAGACCTCAAAAAGTCCCCTTTCTCTGCAGCGTTTCTCACCTCTGTCTGCACCATGGCTGGCCTCTGAGTTCGGAGTAATTTGACAGTTTGGAAGAGGTCGACCACACCCTCGAATCTCATCCTCTCTAAAACGATGCTCAGAGCGATGAAGATACCAGTCCGCCCAACACCAGCACTGGGAGACACACACAGTAAACACCCAGTAAACACCAGCAAAGACCCAATACACCCATTAAACACCAATCACTGAGGGATTTCGAGAACAACAGGACACTAAGTAGAAGATAATATCAGAATGATGTTTGGCACCCACACATGCCAGAACAGGACAGACAGGCAGACAAAACTAGCTCAGACATCTGGGGCACCTGCAGTGCACGCTGATGGGTCCATCTTGTCCAAACTGTTCCTTTGTTTTATGGACTTGTCCAATAAAGTCAATAAAACCCTCCCCAGTTTTTGGCACTCCTTGTTCTGGCCAATCAGTGAACTGGAACTGGCGGATAGTCCTCGACTGACCGTCCTGATGAAGACCAGAACAGACAGACAGAATCATTATCACAGACCACAGTCTTGTCTTTTTTAAATGTAGCGGCTGATATAATACATTGATATGTAAAGATGCTTCCTGTTAAGATGAGTCAAACTGAAATCTCTATTTTGTTTTTTACTTTTCCCCCCAAAGGTGCTTCTAATTTTAATTCCAGATCTTTCAGATCAAGCAAATAAAAGTTAGTAAATCCCACTCCACCAGCTTTTGTCCTGAGTAAGTGGAGCCTGAACGTTGCCCTGGTGGCACATGGTGGCCAGACCAGACCAAGAAGGACATACCCTGGCATCTGTGACCTTGAACTCCCTCAAGATGTACTGAGGCATATTGTACTCAGCCATGGGGTCCACAACAAAGTACTGGTAACGTGCAGAACGCTCAGCAGGCCAGTACTGATGACACTTTTCCTACAGAACACAGAAAAAACAAGTCCCAATCAATCAAAGTCCACAGGCATGGAACACACCCGAACACTTGGGATTAAGGTTTGGGAGAAAATGTCTAAGGAAGGCTGAGGTCAGAGATGTATGTGATCCACACATGGAATGTATGGTTGCAATGACAGAGACAGCACTACTGAAACAGTCAAATCAACAAATCTTCTCCCTCCTGCTTCTCCTGCTATTGTTCCTGCTGCTGGTCCATGTGCTCTTTCTGCTGCGGCTCCTGCAGCTGTTCCTGCTGTTATTCTTGATGCTGTTCCTCCTGCTGTTCCTGCTGCTGTTGCTAATCCCTAATCACTGAGCTAATACTTCCAAAGATGGCTTCTGTTCTTCATTTGGTAATAGGACTGATAAAATGCAGGTAGCCTTCTTTACTTTTGTTAATGAGAGAAACCTCAATCATCCAGGTCATCGTTATCCAAGGTAGTTTTCTTTGTCAACTGGACTGAAACACAGTCAAAGAAAACTACCTCGGTGACTGAGAGGAAGTAGCCTCACGTGAAGAGACTACGAGGAGCAGATCTCGAAAGATTACTGGTCTTTTCAAATTTAGAATAAATAAATGCATGTAACTATTGAAGTAACTCTCTGGTTTTACCTTAAAGTTTAAACCTTAAAATGAAAGAAACACATTCTCATGAATGGTTGCAACTTTATATGTGGTAGCAAAAATTTATAAATTGTTATCTTTGGAAACTGATACTTCACATATGACACAACATGTGGTGACAGTTAGGCAGTGGTGACACTGAGACAGTGGTGACAGTGAGACAGTGGTGACAGTGGTGACACTGAGACAGTGGTGACAGTGAGACAGTAAGACAATGGTGACAGTGATGACAGTGATGACAGTGGTGACAGTGGTGACAGTGGTGACAGTGATGACAGTGGTGACAGTGATGACAGTGATGACAGTGGTGACAGTGATGACAGTGGTGACAGTGGTGACAGTGGTGACAGTGATGACAGTGGTGACAGTGGTGACAGTGATGACAGTGGTGACACTGAGACAGTGGTGACAGTGAGACAGTGGTGACAGTTAGGCAGTGGTGACAGTGGTGACAGTGAGACAATGGTGACAGTGGTGATAGTGAGACAGTGGTGACAGTGATGACAGTGATGACAATGAGACAGTGGTGACACTGAGACAGTGATGACAGTGATGACAGTGGTGACACTGAGACAGTGACGACAGTGGTGACAGTGAAACAGTGGTGACAGTGGTGACAGTGGTGACAGTGAGACAGTGGTGACAGTGATGACAGTGGTGACAGTGATGACAGTGGTGACACTGAGACAGTGGTGACAGTGGTGACAGTGAGACAGTGGTGACAGTGGTGACAGTGGTGACAGTGAGACAGTGGTGACAGTGGTGAAAGTGAGACAATGGTGGCAGTGAGACAGTGGTGACAGTGAGACAGTGGTGACAGTGGTGAAAGTGAGACAGGGGTGACAGTGGTGGCCGTGACAACAGTGGTGACGGTGAGACAATGAGACACTGGTGACAGCGAGACAGTGGTGACAGTGGTGGCAGTGAGACAGTGGTGACAGTGAGACAGTGGTGACAGTGAGACAGTGGTGACAGGGGTGAGAGTGAGACAGTGGTGACAGTGGTGACATAGTGACAGTGGTGACAGTGGTGACAGGGGCGAGAGTGAGACAGTGGTGACAGTGGTGAGAGCGAGACAGTGGTGACAGTGAGACAGTGGTGACAGGGGTGAGAATGAGACAGTGGTGGACAACGGTGACAGTGGTGACCGTGACAACAGTGGTGACAGTGAACAGTGAGACAGTGGTGACAGTGGTGGGTGTGTTTTACCCGCCCCATCTCGCGAAGTTTGGTGAGCATGACCACAATGGTGGAGTTGTGTTCCCACAGCATCCGCCAGAAGTCCTCGGTGGTCTCTGCTAGTGGCCCCTGGCTGGCTATGTACGCTTTCTGCTGCCTGATATTTACATTGAAACCACAATGTCAGGCACTATTGACCAGTCACCATTTTCTAAATGAAGCTTTTAGCTTTAATTATTCACATTTCCAACTGTTATTTAAGGACACATTTAAGAATTTTCCTTCAAAAGAGGCTGTAACTGTAACTGCAGCGTAAACTGCTGCTGAATCAGGTGCTGGGCCTGCAGTACTACACATGGACACCAGGTGGGGGTATAGCAGCAAACATCAGAAAAATGACGCCATCGTATCGACACTAACTTTTTTAGTTTGTATTCTGCAAATGCGCAACCTCGAGGTAACTAATATTCAACACCTGATCCAGAGGAATTTGCAGAATTCCCAGAGACAAAATCTTTCTGCTGGAATAGGTAGTTATGATCACTGCAGCTATAAACATACACTCACACAAATAACACCATTTATTAGGTTGTCTGCCATTACTTAATCTCAATCTGTTTAAACTAGCAGACTAGCAGAATGACTAGCAGAATATACAGGAGCCACATGCTAGAAGATCAGTGTCCAAGCTCCACAGCAGGCAGGTAGCAACGAATGACCATTTTGTCTTTATCACTGCCACAATAAAAAGGCTGTTTAGAAGAGATATTGTGAATGTCAGCTAGTAATTCAATGCTGTCAATCACAGAAGGTTCGGCTTCACTCTTAAAAGCCTCTTTGTGTCTGTTCTTGCTCACCTGTAACCATCAATGAAACTGGCATTGATGTAGTCGGATCCTTCCACTCCTCTGATGGGCTGCAGACACACTCGCGTGGACTCAAAGGGCATGATGTTCACCAAGCGGTTTTTAAACTTATTACATTGCAGGTTGGCACTGATGAATCTTGAGGTATGTGCTTTGGAACTGGCCAGTTTCTGCAGAGACACACCAACACTTGGTTCCGGAGACACCAGTCTGACTCTCCTTAAGTCTCTCACCTATAAGGTTGACTAAAAACATGCTGATGCTAACCAGCAAACATCTATCTTAGCTACACACAGCAGGCATCCTGCATTTGGGGGATCCCCCCTCAGCTGGCCTACTTACAGTTTTCCCAGAAAGGTTTTTCATTTTGGATATTATCCTCTCATCTATTTACATTTGCCTTTTGGCTCTTTTCTCTAGCACACAGAGGCAGACACCAACATCACTAGAGGATCTTTTACAGATTATTAAATGGTGCTACGTCACCTTGGCCTGGAACCAGGCACAGGTGAAACCTACCTTAAACTCCAGCTCTATGGTGGTGGCTGTTTCTCCTGGAGGGATCAAGGTGAGCTTCTGGATGTGTCCGTACAAGTTTCTGGCCGGGACCTCTGTGTTGCCACATGTTGCAGCCTCAGAAAGGGCTTCGTGGATGAAGACGTACTGATCCTCTGTCTGCACCATGTAGTTCCTCTGAGCACGCATGCAGGTCACGTGACCGTAAATGTCCACTGACTTCTCATGTTTCATCCTCTCCAACATCGAGTAGATCACGATGAAGCAGCCGGTCCGACCCACGCCGGCACTGACACACAGGAGAACAAAGATTTCCGTTTCTTTCCTTTAACTTTATGTGCCTTTGTGTGAAAAAAAAACAGCATCGCACTTCCTAAAGTTTCCTTAAAGCCAAAAGGAAAAAGTAATAAAAGCCATCACAGATGTGAAACAGGTGCCAGACCTACATGACTTCTAAAGCCTGACCTGGAACTTGGATTGTTCAGGTTGTTCATGGTGTCGCAGTAACTGACCTTCACAGCCACCAGCGACACCGGTACCAGTACTGGACTCTCTGGGAGTGACCTTGCTGCTGCAGATGATCACAATTTTAGCCATTTTCCTCAACTCTCTCCTCTCATTGATGAGCACTCATCATGACCTCAGCTTCTGGACCATAATAACCTCATTCATGACACCACAGAAACAGATTGGTGTGTGGATTTAAGGGGTTCTCCTGTTTCTTCTCATATGTTGATCACATTAGATCAGACTTATTCAACCTGCTTCTTCTATATTTTAGGTTTTTATTTTAAATGCTTAACTAGTGTTTTAGTTTAGATCCACAACACATGTGATGTATGATCAGCTGATCTGTCACATGACCCTGTCTCCTGATTAGGCCAGGTATTTTGGCCCCGCCCTATTACCTGGTCGCTCTTGATTGCTCCATGCTGCTACTGTGCTCGACGTATGTGCTCGACGTAGCACGTGTCAGATCCGAGACGCCTCTGTGTTCTGTTGGGGTTTCACCCCACAACCTTTCAGGCAGGCAGAGGCTGGCCAGACCTTACCTCAGGCCAGGATGTCTGCAGATGTTGTTCTGAGGTCCTTTTATGGACCATTGATGCGCTTTGGTTTCCTCCATCCCACCTCATCATAACACTGTTGTGATTGACACGTGCCTCACCTGCTGTTGAACTCCTTTAGAGTGCAGCATAAAGTTACTTTCTGAGAACTTTTACCTCAAATTATCTTGTGAGACAGGTTCTATTTAAGTGACTTCATCATTCAACAGGTCTGTCTGATCCTCTGAAACATATCAGTGTGACAAATGTGCAGGAAAAACCTCAGTCAAGTGAAAAAAAACACCCCAGCACACATAGATAACAAAAAAGCGAATAAAAGGACTTCATCTGGGAAGTGAAAAGAATAGAATATCTCTTTTTTTAATCTTTATACAACTAACTGCAGAATGAAATTGGAGACCTGATGGAGGTTCTGTCCTGAGCTGCTGCAGATTGGGCCGTGCCACCACTGAGAGCCTATCTAACGTTGTGATGGACAGAGCTATGTCAGTCGTGGACTGAAGCACAGCTCAAATGTCCAAACATGCACTAATGATCTGGTTAAATACATGCTAACAACAGTGGACATTAGCGCATTTTCAGATTAAAAGTGTAAAATCAGTGGTTGAGCCGCTCAGCCACGAACACTTCTACAGCTCGAGGGCCACCAAGTCTTTTACCTGCAGTGGACCACCATGGGTCCACTGTCTGGAGGATGACAGGCCTTGACCCGGCGTAGAAAGGCCAGTGTCGGGGTGGGATACTCAGGCACGCCATGATCAGGCCAGGCAATAAACTGGAAGTGTCGAACCTCTCTCTTCTCACTGGAGCCGTTCTTTTAGAACAAAGCATAAGAGAAATGAATGAATAATGGAACATTTCTATTCATATACTTGGATTCAGTTATCAGATCGATTTTTGTGATTAATTTTACATCTGGAAATGACACAAAATGTGAATTTACTTTACATAAATGCAATCTTTATCCGTAAAAACAGCAATTGTTCTCTCTTCTCTATAACAATTCACAGGCTTAATCTTTTACTGTAGAGTAACAGAGACATAGAGAGAGGCAGGATGGGGGGGGGGGCAATGTTCACAACCCTCATCACATGTTATTGTAGGTGTTCTTATATGTTTAAAAACAACTCTTTCTTGCTTCATTTCCTTACTTAAGCTACAGATTTTTTTCCATTCTAATCCTCATAGTTACCTTATACAGAGCAAATGTGCGTATTGTGTAGGTAGCCAGCTCCACAGTATCCAGCATCGCCACCTGAAACATCCCATACGTCTCGGTTCCTCGTCCTGGCCAGTACTGGTCACACTTCACCTGTTTCAAACCAACGGTGGGAGTTCTGATTGTTACTGAGAACATCCAAAGCTGTTTACCTCTCCACGCTGTTAAAATCTGCTTGGCTATGGAATGTTTGATTCTTGTTTAGCATTTATCGTTCATAAAGCGCCTCTTTATGATCACAACTCTGAAACTCCATCTATGACGTACGCATATACTAAACCATCGACCTCACATATACGTATATACTTTAACACTGTAGTCTAAGTCACAAAGTCAACAGCTTGATCAAATCAAAGCCATCTGATGCTAACGTTCTCCTGCGTTAAGTGGATTGGATCAAGATGACAACAGGACCATCTTTTCTGGATTCAGTTTAAACAACAAGAGCACCAGGAATGGCGCGCCCTGGTCTCCAGACTGACCCGCGACTTCTCCTCCAGCCTGGTCATCATCACGATGGTGCAGGTCCTCTGCTCCCACACCATCCTCCAGAAATCACTCAGGGTCTCCGACAGGGGCCCCTGTGTAGCAATATAGGCATTTTGCTTCCTGTAGCCGTCTATATAGTTGGCGTTGATGTAGTCGCTGCCAGGGATTCCTGCAGGAGGGGAGGGAAGTTGAAAAAGACCAGTTCAGACTTGGCCAAATATCAGTGAGCATTATTTATAATTAATAACCAAAGACATAAATCTGAATTTAAATGGGAAAACTGTATTTCTAAAACACCACTGAGGTGTGGGCGCAGCCTGGGGTCAGTGTCTGGCTGAAGGACCCTGGGACATTTGGACCTTCACCACCACCTTTGCATCTTTGGAGCATCCAGACTGAGCAACAGTCTCCATGCTTCAGGTTCCCTGTACGGGTGTTGTCTGTCTGTCTGACTGTCACTCACCGTCCATGGTGGACAGGATGACTCTGGAGTGGTCGTAGGCGATAACGTTTGCGTAGCGGTTCTTTGGCTTGTTGATCTCCAAATTTGAGTGTTCCCAGGTGAACTGTTGTCCTGGATCGATGGACTGACAGACACAAAATAGAGACTGTATGAGATCCATGCACAACTAAGTGTGGGATATCCCACAGAGCTCGTACCTCGTACTCCTGAGAGAAGCGCAGATTTTCATTGGCTTTGAGTTTGTCTATGTGGTCTGCCAGGTCACACACTGCAATGGGAGGATGTTCCCTCATCCCTAAAGACACACACACACTAAATTTGAAGGCTAGTAGATGATTTTTCAACAGTGGAGCTCTTTGTTAACATGCTCGGCACCACTGTCACATAAGGTGTAGGGTGACCATAGTAAAGACCATAAAGGTGAAGTTATTCACGGCTGGAGAACTTGTTCCCCAACCTGACTTTTGTCCCTAATTGGAAGAGTCGTTGGGAGCGCTGAAAATGAGGACAACCTAGAAAATACAGCACAAAGAATAGGACATGCACAATCACTCCAAACTGACTTTGAAGGTTGGGACAGCTGAGGACCTGTGAGAGGAAAGCAGCCAGAGCTGGGGCCAGTCAGGAGACAAGACAGGGAAGCAGGACATGGACCCAGACTCACAGTCTGTCCCTCCAGGACACGTGCTGAGAGGAGTCAACCTGTTCCCTTAAATAAAAGATCCCCTGATGTGTCCTGGAACCCATGAGCCACACTCTCTGTACTACTACTCTCTGTACTACTACTCTGTGTACTACTTCTCTGTGTACTACTACTCTGTGTCCTACTACTCTGTGTACTTCCACTCTGTGTACTACCACTCTGTGTACTACTACTCTGTGTCCTACTACTCTGTGTACTACCACTCTGTGTACTACTACTCTGTGTCCTACTACTCTGTGTACTACTTCTCTGTGTACTACTTCTCTGTGTCCTACTACTCTGTGTACTACTTCTCTGTGTACTACTACTCTGTGTCCTACTACTCTGTGTACTACCACTCTGTGTACTACTACTCTGTGTACTACTACTCTGTGTACTACCACTCTGTGTAGTACCACTCTGTGTACTACCACTCTGTGTACTACTACTCTGTGTCCTACTACTCTGTGTACTACCACTCTGTGTACTACTACTCTGTGTACTACTACTCTGTGTACTACTACTCTGTGTACTACTACTCTGTGTACTACTATTCTGTGCAGAAAAACACACTTTTCTAGTCACTTCCAATAGTCAATTTACACCTTCACAGTAACTCAGACACTGAATTGAGGTGTTTCAAAAGCATGTTATAACTACAAACTGTTAGAAAGTGTGTGCGTGGTGTGTGTGTGGTGTGGTGTTGATGTGTATGTCTGGTGTGTGTGTGTGTGTGCGTGTGTGTCCATGCCTGGCGTCTGATAGTTGAGCCTCCTCATCTCTACAGGGTCTGAGCAGTGGGCCAGCAGAGAGTCTTTGGCCTCCACCATGTGCTCGTCCTTGGCTGGACACGTTCGTTTCCTTCGAGACAACAGAAGATGCTGATGAGACTCAACATGGTGAAACCTCCAACGGGATATTCTGTTATAGACATGTTATAAGCATGGCAGCAGCCCAGCACGAGTTAGTTGTTTAAATCAACAAAGAATAACTACATTTTGTTTCACATGTATTTAAATATAGAAATAGAAATAGCAGATTGACCTTCATTTATAGTTAATAAATCTCAAGAAGAATAGACAATAATAATGAGTCAGATCCCGTGAAAAATGGTTTTTAAATCTTTTAATCTGGCCTGTCCACTGCTGTGTCTTTAAAAGAGGGTGAAGAGACAGAGGTCATTACAAAACGCAGAGGAAGAGGGAACAGCTGAAGGAACAGACAGAGGAAGAGCTACAGATAAAGAACCAGCTGTTCTTGAATATCTTATTTGATGTTCCTGATTTATTCTATGAATTGCTTGTTATCTTAGCTTTATTTTTATTGTGCGACGAGCTGGGAGCTCCTGTCATTCCCACCGTGCTGGGATGACTGAGCAAACTGCCAAACCTCGAAGGAGACAAAAAGCAAAAAGAAGAGCTGAAGAAACTGAAAACTGGAGCTTTAGAAAAAACAACACAAACATCAAGGTCGAAGTTCAGGGAGAGAGGAGCGGGAAGAAGAATGATCAAACAAGGAGAGAAGCCGAAAAAGGTGAAGAAATTCACGTTGCATTAGTGTGTCTCCCCCACATTTTTGACATTTTAAGCGCTTTGATCCTAAACGTCAGAACTAGTCTTTAAACATAAAAGTTAGATCACCTCCTTGATCCTAAAAGTCTCAACAGCTCTTTGATCTAAAGGTATATAGTGATGTTCTCATTTAAATGGAAAACCAGGTTGAGAAACGACTGACGAGACCAATCCGGATGTGGCCTGTTCACTGAGTGCTGTTCAGAAGCATCTTGGTGTTGCTGGAAGCTGTGAGAGACACAGGATGGCAGATGGAAGACGGCCTGATGACCGCGGCCCCGGGGCCGATTATTGTGTGTTTGCCCTGATGGAAGGTCTGCTGGAGAAGCTGAAGTTGTTAGATTATGAGAAGGTTCTGGCTAAACACATCAGGAATTTGTCAAGACATTACTTCGGCTCCAGTTGTCACGTCCTGTCAAAGCAGTTCTACTTGTTCGCCATCATTGCAGCCTGGCTCATCAACAAGGCAGGACGGCCATTCCCTCAACCCCTGAAGCACGACGAACCCAACGCCATCGCGTTCAACATCCTGGCAGAGCTTCAGGCTTTTGGTGTTCAAGTGGATTTCCCTCCCTCCAAACTGAAGTCTGGTTCTGGGGTACATGTTTGCTTCGTGTTGGACCGACTGGCTGGTGAGGCACTGAAAAGGACCGGTTTTGCTTTTAGGAGACCAAAATATCCAGCAGAGAGCCCAGAGGTAGAGGCGGTGGTAGAGGATGATGCTGCGCTCACACTCAGCAAGGTTGAGGCCATTCAGCCCACTGAAGATGATGATGTGCTGGACACTGTGAACCTACAAAGCACCCACCCTGAACCACAACCATCCACCACAGCAGGTGACATCTCGGAGTCTTCGGTTGATGCAGCCGAGTGGAATCTGGAGGTCGAACGAGGCCTGACGCAACTTAACGTCACTACCAGGTCAGACAAAAAGCAGTGGAGAATCT
Organism: Takifugu flavidus; assembly: GCF_003711565.1. Lineage (NCBI taxonomy): Eukaryota > Metazoa > Chordata > Actinopteri > Tetraodontiformes > Tetraodontidae > Takifugu > Takifugu flavidus. Next base: position 1,813,005 of record NC_079526.1, read on the forward strand.
ACTTGGATCAGATGCATCAGCACAATGACCAAATCAAGTGTCTGATGGAAGATTCCAAGAGGTACTTGGCTAGGCAGCAGGAGGACACCAGTAAAGCTCTGGAGAAGTTCAGCAGCAAAAAGAAATACATCAGTCAAAAGCTGGAGCCGCTGATCCAGGAGTACCTCAGCGTCCAGGCCAGACTCCATGAGGAACAAGAGCGCTACGAACAGGCCAATGCAAGAGTGATGGAGAAGAGGCAAGAGCTGACAGAGATCAGTGATGAGGTGATGAAGATCAAACAGGAGATAGATGTCAGAAACATGACTGATGGAGCGCCGGTGGCGAGGATCAGGTGCAGTTTGACCAGGCTTAGGCAGGAAGTGGTGCAGATGGATGAGAAGATCGGCATCGTTCAGCACTTGCTGCTGCAGGCCACACTAAAGGAGAAGCCCGACATGATCTGAGGAGCCTCCAAACACGGAGCTGCTTTTATCTTCAGTCGCATAGATGATTGGAACAACCGTCTTTCTGGCCTGATGAGGACCAGAAGGCAAGATCTTCAGACCGGTTTTAAACCTTTGCATTGGCTGTGTTTTTAAGAAGTGATTTTAAGTTTGAAAGGTGTTGAGCCTTCTTCTTCATCTGACCTACTTTTATATTATTAAGTATGACCGCCTCTGGTTCTGAACCATCAACTCATCACTAGGGCCCACATGTGTGGGCCAGCCTGCTAAAGGGCCTCGGGGCCACAGAGGCTTTTCATTGACTACATTAACTACATAATAAGCTATTTATGATGCCCCCCCCCCCCAAACCAGGGGGGAAGGGGGTAACTGGGCTGCCATCTGTAGATGGAAGTGAGGCTGCGTTAGAAGGAAACACTCACCTTTCTTGTTTGCTGCATCCCCAGAATCGAGGCAGACAGACAACAGAAGAGGACAGACAGAGAATATGAATTCATCCACAACTGTTGTCTATATAACTGTTGTCTAATTGATTGTTGTCTATTTTTAACTTGACATTTGTCTGGTGACCTGCAAAGGTTAGGGCACCCTGGTGAAAAGGCAAGTTACAGTTCAGCAACGGGGAGGGTGAAATGATCTCCAAAAGACATAAAGATAAACAGAAAACACTCACTTTAATATTTCAAGCCACATAAGCATAATATTTATTTATTCGTACCATTTAAAGTGAAAAAGTGGAAAGAATGAGAACTGAGATATGGAGATCTGAGCCCTCAGATATTAGAAGCATCAGACCTTCATCAGCCTGTTAGGGTCATGGGTCAAAGGTCAGCTGATGTTAATTTCAAAGCTTGATTAAGACCCAACAATCCTCCCAGCAGCCGTCTAGAACCCTGAAGATGAAAATGGTGGACGTCCACCACAGGAGAAGACTGTAAGAAGACAGACCTTCACAAATAGGACCTTCATGAGAAGAAAACCTCCCCTGCATCCTCACCACCACATCCAGCAGAAGTCCAGCAAAATCCCTCCAACAAGACCTGAAAGACTGTTGGCTGCCACAGAAGCCTTTACAAGCAGTGATACTGGCCACAAGGGGGCGCTGCTGGGCACTGCTTGGGGGCGCTGCTGGCCACCGACAGGGGGCGCTACTAGGGGCCAAACTTCTGCTGAGGGGCCTTTTGCTTTTCTGTTATTATGAAATTGTACATTAAAATGAAAGTTTATTTTCTTAATATACCGGTACATAAAGGGAATGCTTCAAGTCTTTGCAGATCACTGTATATTTATGCTGAAGACATGTTTGAAAGGGGAGAGAAAACGATTCCAGTGATTCAGAAGCTCAAGATTTTTGAGTCAATAGCGGCAACAGAAACTAGCTCTTAGCATGGAACAGCTGGATTTCTCACACCACCCTTCTGGCTCCACCTAGAGACCTCAGCCTTGACGGATCTTTACTCTGAACGTTCTCAGCACCCACATCCTCAACAAAGTCTCAACAGTTACTCAACTCCTCATGTCACTGTTTATCCCCAAATACACATCTTTGGACAGAACCTGCAAACTCCTCACAGAAAGCCGGCCGACCCCCTGGGGATTCTTTGACCTTCTTGCGAGGCGCTAACCTAAATAAAACTAGGCTTTTTTTCAAAGAAACCACACAAGTCACCCCCTAAATCATGTATGGAGGTATAAGTGTCAGGTATAAGTCCCCATATTTCCAACTAACAACCATTCAGCAACCTTCACGACACACTTTTATTCACTTCTCATTTATACAGGTAAAGATTAATCTTTTACCAGCAGTAGATTTTCCACAAGACTCACCTCTTGAACAGAAGAATAGCGATGACTATGATGATGATGAGAACAACAGCCAGCACTGGGCCCATGACCCAGAGCATCTCTGGCTCCTCAGCCTGTCTGCTGACCCCACTGTAGAGCCTCACCTTCACGGGATCAGAGAAGGGACTTGCTGCAAACGTCCGCTGCTGAGGATGACAAGAGGAGCAATCATTCAAATCTCATTGTGTTCCTAAATGACTTCTCTACCTTCATTTGAGGAATATTCACTGAATATTTGGATCAGACAAAACAGATCTAAAGACGCAGGCTGAATAAGAGCATTGTCCTGTATGTGGTCCAGTGCAATGAAGAAGCTGCACAGTAGAGAGCCCAAACAACCTCAATAAGCACCTGCCTCAATACATGAGGATAGGATCTTCACCTGCATCTCAGGTTAAAGGTCACTCCCTCCAGGATGGCACATGAAGGGTGGTTGTTTGACCCTCCCTGATTTCCATCTCTTCTCTGCACCCGCTGTTTAAAGAGTCCTAACATCCTGTCAAATGTTCCAGTGTCAAATTATCAGATAGAAATGAGGAAGTTTTCCTAAAAAACTCTGGAATTGACAATTTGTTCTTAATCTTGCATGATCTTGTTTAATCTCCTCTGTGATCAGATCCTTGTCAAACATGTTTTAATGAGATGAGGGCGTGTGTCGTGTATCAGTGCAATCCCGGGGAAGGGGGGGGGGGCATCTGTGCATCAGCACGGCATGGAAGAAATGGACCTCTTTTGAGAGCAGCTTTGCAACACTGAGTTTTGTCCTCAAACAGGTAAAGCACTCGCACCTGGTGAAACCTTCCACTCTCATCTGGGCCGTTCAGCACTTTCATCCAGTATCGGAGGAAACAATCTCAACCCCACCAAGCTGGTCAGAGCTCAGAAAGCTCTCCGATGAGACGCAAACAGGCTCCAGTTTGTTTCACCAGTCCAGTTGACTCTCTGGTCAATGGCTTCCTTCAACCAGTATGAATGGAAACCTTTATGAACGTTCTCCACAACAGCAGCCAGGGAGGAATAGAGTGGTGGGAATGAGGATGATGGTTCCAATGATGGTCCTAAAGTGCAAAGACCAGGGCCAAGGTTTCAAACAGTGCCTGGTCCAAGGGACTGACACTTCTTCATGACTCTGGCAGTACAGCTCAGTGAATCACTTGTACAGACAAATGTATAAACCCAGTCCAGTTTCAGCCTGAGGAGAAACTGAACAAAAAGGGAACTCTGGTACATCGATGACGATATGATGAAATGAGTTGCCTGCTGCTCCAGCAGATCCACTGATCCACTGCAGGTAGTCGTTGATGCTGACCTTCCAGAACACCTGAGGGGGTGGAACAAAATCTGGAAAATGAGGCCTTTTCTGGACCCCATCCTGGAAGTTTTGTAGGGGTACGGCTTTAGGAGCTGGGATGTGACCGGGTGTTGAACCACCTGAAAGCTCCAGTGGGACCAGCAGGACCCTTTACATGGCTTTTTTTGACTGTGGTTCAGCTTCCTGGACAGTGTTGTGGATGTTTTTACAGAACTCTATATGTGTATAAATTCGTGTATTCATTTAAAGTAAATGTATCTACCTTTTATCTTTTGTTGCTGTACTTTTGACATCTAAGTGGTGGAGTCTGAATGACAATAGGACAAATCTCTAATCTTGGTGTTGAAAAGACTCTGTAATCTGAATTTGAATGTATCCTAAAAGGATCAAAATTTCTGTTGTTGATACTGAATATTTTAGTCAACCACTTCCAGTCAGGTGTTGATTTAGTGCTTCAGAAGTGTAATCTGGCAACACACAGTTGTTGATCATACAGCACATGTGACACTCTCATCAGTGAAGCTGCAGCTTCAGCAGGGAGATAAGAAACCTGCAGCTTAGCAGCTGTGATGCTGCCACAGTAGCATTTTAGAACATCTACATGAATATCAGTATATATACCAGTTATAATTTGTAGATACACAATTAACTTACAGACTCGTGGTCCACGAGCTCAGCCAGAACGAAGCAGACGTACTGCTGCTGGCTGGGGAGAGCTCTGTTGGAGTACTGGTTGTATTTCTTCTCATCACCCAGCGTGAAGATGGCGGGCAGAGAATCCAACTTGGCGGCAATATAAGGGTCCAGGATGTCCAGGTTCTGTCTTGTGTTTGAGTGAGGGCTGCTATCACTAGCAGTTTCCAGAAGCTGCACAATGAGAGGAAGGTTTAGAAAAACCTGTTGCTCATTGCCATGACAGTAAAAACAGGAGAGCAAGAGCTAGTTATCTTCATAGCCCTGCTGAGCGCTCCGTTCTGCTGAGGTGAGAAGAACAATGGTCTGAATGGAGGTTGAGAATTAAAAAACAGCAAACATCTCTCAACACTGAACATGCTTCAGATTGGGAATGGGCTTCGATAAAGGCTGGAGAAAGTTTATGAGCTCTACAATGAGACCACCTATGTGACGAGGAGTCACATCTAACCTGCATCTATGGCTGGATCAGCTTTTGTGTCCCTTTGAAGAGGATTCCCTCTGGGCAGGGGTCCTTTTCAGAGCCTTCACACATTAAGTGAGGCTGGAGGAACCAAGGGAGAACACAGGATATTCTGGTACCTCCTAAAGTTACAGTTCCGTTTCTGAACAGACCTGGATTTACTAGTTTTCGAGGCCTGTTTGTCACACAGTCAACGTGCGCTGATGCCATGACAACGGAGCCTCCGTGTACATATGGAATGCTGCAAAAGTTACAGTCATGGTCATGGCCAGCACACATCCGGAGATGATGGCCTCCCGGTCTCTGACTGGACAAAGCATTTAGAAACATACAAGGCCACAGAGTCACGCAGAGACAGCGGTGGACTTCCTGTTTGTCCACAGGATCCAGAGCTGCTGCAGTCTACATATAGAAGGTCTGGAGGTACTTGTGAGTATGCCCCCAGGAAGGGAATATGGGATGGACAGTGCTTTAATAGATCCAACTGAAAGGTAAATATTAATACAACTCCAGAAAGACTCTTCTTATTAACAAACCTCATGGATGTTAATGTCTTCAGGGTTCTCCCATCTCCTCAGAGACACCAGTAGGTCGGGGACAACCACAATGTAGTACCATCTAAATTCAAACACAGGGACAAAAGGGCATTAAAGACCCACATTATATGTGTGCACAATGTTCCACATCGCAATGTCCCTTTGTGTTGATGAATATTCACAGTATTTTATCCAAACATGCCCCCTGTCTTCTCCTTTATCTTTAAACACCAGAAGGATGTTTGAAGGACATTTAAAGGACACTGGTTCTAATTCAAAGCTTTGGGTCATTATTCATTAAGACAAGGGTTTAGATTTTTAATTTCTCCATCAACAAAGTCTCACTTATTACTGGATAAATCCTGGAAAATGTAATAAAAACACAATAAAATTCAATTAATTAGAAGTTCCTTTCTTTACTGAAGACTGAACTTGGATTATTGACTTCTGGAAGCTGCTGAGGAGCAGAGCAGGGGTTTATGCTGGCCACTTATCTGTGGTTATTATGACGCTGTAGCCGTGGGAACGAAGAAAGCTTTGTCATTTATCTAACTAGCTATAAATAACTGGGATGGCGCATCTTTAACAAGTTCTTGACCGTTCCATGTAAATGTAACTTCTACACTATGTTATTGTTCCCCTATGATTATGGGCCTGTCAGAGCTGGCTGCCTCTCCAGGAGCGATCCTGCTGGCAGAAAAAAAAGAAGTCTCTGACTGTTATTGTTCTCTATCAGTCAGGCTAATGTCAACATGATTTACAGCTGTGGCATCAAGCAGCAACTCAAGCATCCACCAATGTGGTGCTGATCATTTTCATTTCATGACCCAACAGCTTCTCCCGTAGAGGATAGAGACTCCTGAGAGTGAATGATGATCCTGAAGACCCGTCCCAGGGGTGGACTCACCCCCACGAGTCCTCTGTGGCTCACACCAGCACCGTGATAGAACTAAAGTTCATTCCCAACACTAGTTAAATGGTTGTGGGAGCATCTGTGCTGGTCTCTTCTCTGTGCTTTGGTCTATTTTAGTCTGATTGGACCGTGTTGCTGGGGGACTGCTGACCGACGGACGGACAGACAGACCGCCCGGCTGGCTGGATGGCTGCAGCGTCTCCCAGGTGATCAGAGGATTGCGCCACCAGCCTGGTCCACAGCTGTGGTGCTGCCCTCTCTGCTGCTCCACATGAGGCTGCTTCAGCTCCTAAATCTGTCCTGCTGACACTCTAATTCATGTTTCCATGTTTACAGAACCAACTAGGCTTTACAGACTGGAATACACAATTTTGGTGCCTGCCAGTGGACACAATCTGTCTTCAGCATCAATACAAAATGTTCAATACTGCTCTCATATGCTGACTACATTACATCAGTCAGATTTAAACAGATTTGACTGGGTAAAACCAAGCTGACAGTTTTCAGGCAACAGTTCCGGTAATAGATTATCAATTCAAAAGCCTGAATGCACTAAACTTAAATGATCATTATCTTATCATATCGCCTTTGCTTGGGAGCAGTCTCAGAAACAGCCCATACCTTACAGGCGCTCCCTCGGGGACTGTGGGCAGGCTGACTGTCACGTGGCCACCCTCCTCCACATCATGACGGTGCACAGCTGGTTTCATCTTCAGCAGGTCTGGAGCTGTTCGGATGGACACTTGCTGCTGGAGCCCGCCGGCACTGTTTCCACGACCCATCAGTACAAAGGAATATTCTGTATCTGGCTGCAGCCGAGTGATAAGCTTCCTCTCCAGGTTCCCTTGAACCTCAACGCTGTGCTGGTTGTACAGGATCTGGAACCGTCATGAACGTCATATACAGAGTGAATTCTGAAGTCTCGAGCTGGGATGTAGAGTGAAAACCTTTTCAAATCGCATAAATATGGAGGCAAAACACCAGCTGGAGTGTTTATCAAGAGGAGCTGATGGGGAATCACTGCAGAATCACACCCAGAGTGTGTTTGAGAAGACACCAGTGAGTGAAGGAGCCCCAACCAGAAGAGTTTGTTAGGATTCCCTATTTTGTGTTTTGGCTGCCTGTGCTTTTCCTGTTCTTCCCCTCCTCTCCCACCTCCTTCCTCACCTGCAGCTCACCTCAGCTGATTGGGACTGCAGTTCCTCTCTCCATTTGCCACCAGATCGTTGTAGACCCCACCATTTTATCCACTTTTTTAAAAATTAACTTTAACTTTATTTCTACATAGTATTTCATGCCTACAGATCCAGTTCAGTTTCTGTTGACTGATTTGTGTTTTCTCCCTTTTCATTCACCCGGATAATAACATGCTGGACTGGCCTGTTGAGGTCGGGGCACCTTTGTTTCAGGCTTTACCTTCAGAGGCACTTGAGATTTGTAGGATTCCGGCACTTCCCAGGTCAGCAGGACAGAGGTTTTCATCACAGCCTTCACACCAAAGTTCTTGGTGAACACTGAAGGAAGGTCTACAGGTTGATTATCAGGTTAATTTAATTCATGTTTAAACAAGCTGAACACTCTCTTTGCAACTTTAAATCAATTTTAGCTAACTATTTTTTTTGGTGATGTTAAAATAATGGAACAGCTCCTCACCGGGCACAGAGGTGGCCATGGTTCTGCTCTGAATACTGGGGCTGAGCGGTCCTGCCCCCTTCCTGGTGAAAGCCTGGACTCTGATGTCATAGGTGGTGTCGGGCTGCAGACCCTGGATGGTCATTTGTGTTTCTGTGGTACTATTGGTGCTGTTGCGCTGGCTGTTGATATCTCGATACACCACTATGTACTTGACAATCTTCCCGTTCCTCTCGGCCAGAGGAGGCGGCTTCCAGGCCAGGTTGGTAGAGGAGGCGCTCAGGCCCGTCACACTCAAATTCTGGGGGTAGCTGCTCGGAACGTCTTCGGGGGTGCTAATCTCCTTCACGTGCTCCTCCCCACAGCCGGCTCTGTTTCTGGCACAGAGTTTGAAGATGTAGGTCGCCCCCTTGTAGAGACCAGTAACAGTAAAATGATCGTCGACGTGTCTGAAGTCTTTGGTAAAAAAAGCTTCCTCTTCTACTCTCTTGTACTGTAGTTGGTATCCCAGGTGCTCCCCCACCATCTCTTTGGGGGGCTGCCACTGGATCAGGGCAGTGTTTCCAATGGTGGTGCTGATCATCATGGTTGGTTTACCGGGAACTGGAAAACATGAGGAGGTTTGTTTTTCTGAAAACACCAATAACTAGGGAGCAGATCCTGTGCTTCAGGCCAGGACTCGCCCAAATGAATCACGCCTCAACTTTGCTTAGCTCCGTTTGTAATACTAGATTAGAGATTTTTGCTATCCCACCAGAGAGATTTAAAAGTTTTTTACCTCCCCTGAAAAAGGTTGTACTGGTATGTAAACTGTCCCAGATGCCACATAAAGTATTTGAGGTACCATTTCAACATATTTGGGGTGAGTTTTAAATGGCCTGTTGTGTTTTGGAAAATGTGCTATTTGTCATCGGACATGGAGAAAAACATGAGAATCTTTAATCTACAATTAATGGGTGCAGGCCTGTGAGGACAAACCTGCTCCTGTGGTAGTCGCCATCCTGGCCTTGCTGCGAGCTCCGTCACCCTTGGTGGTATACGCAGCCACTGTGATGGAGTAGGTGGTCTCCGGGAGCAGCCCTGTTATTATGGCCTCCTAAATGGTGGGGGAAAAAATGGAAATTCAGACAGCTTCCTCATTTGAATTGGAGCATTTACTGTATTAAGGCCCCTAAATCCAAGGAGGAATAAACTGAAACTCTTTACGGATACATCAGCTCTCTGGTTCTGCTCTGTGACTTCTACGGTCGCATTGAGTGTCTGAACGTGCAAGAGACATTTAAAATGACCTTATAAACCACACAGGTTCACATCATGCTTCCACTCACAGGTTTGTGTTATCGGAGCATTTCCCGTGGTGAAAGAGTGATACACTTTAGTGGGACTTTTTGACCCTCCTTGAGGATGTTTCAGCTTAGATCTATGCAGAAATGCAGATGAATGTTGAGGCTTCCTGAACTTCCTGAAGCGGTGCAGCGGCTGAAGATCCCTTTTTAGTGTACAGATGAAGCAGCAAATGACAAAAGAAAATGGCAGCAGGATAATGGAGGAGGTGTGAGTGTCGGTGAGTGCAGGGAGGACGGAGCCTGCTGAGAACACCCAGTGGCTCACCTGTGGCCGCAGTGTAAAGGTGCAACACACGGCTAAAACTCTAAATAGCATTTTATACCTTTACAGAACATTTAAAAGCTTCTGTTGACACTTGGAGCAGAATGCTTCATCGACACTTCACTCTATCAAGCAGAGGATCTCATTTATTTGGTGCTTTCTTCTCTCGTTGAATGAACTCCAGCAACATTACATGAGGCATTCACCAAATGCTGAACTGATTCTCTGAGATATTTTGTGTTGTTGGCCAATTCTCTTCTAAAGACTTCCAATACAGGTTTTACCAGGCTGGTCCTGCTCAGTGTTAGCCTCCGTGTTAGCCTCAGGCAGGTAGGAGCATCTGAACCGCTGAAGATATCAGCTGTCTTTATTGGACCGGCTGTGGTTTCCCTCCAGAGCCAGAGAGTTCTGCATCTTCTGGCGTGAGCTAGCTCCAGAGCTACGTCTCCCAGTCTTTCTCTTGTGTATTTTATCTAGTGAGAGTCACTGGGCGCGTCCCCCATATTCTCTCCCTCCTGCCTTAGGCCAGTTTCCTGCCTTTGCAGCCATTGTGAATTTTTCTCTCCATCCTGGAATTTCAGCATTTTTTACTTGTGATTTTGCATTTTTCAACTAAAGTTCCCTTTAATAAACTCCACTAACAACCCCTCGCAGTTCCAGTGTCATTAAATGTTTAACCTTTATGCTTAACACCTGTCACTTGCACTTTGGGTTAAAACCCCCGACTTCTAATTCAAAATTTCCTGAAAGTAACAAGAAAAGATAAAACAGGATGAGCTGCAGGGGGGCTGAAACACTGGGAATACTGGGTAACACCATGACCAGTGTAGAAATATTCAACACACAGTCCTACTCTCGTCTGTGATTAAAGGCTTAAATAGTCTCCTCAAACACTTTTTAATTTTGAGGTATATTTGTGCTTGTTATCTTGAAGGAACCTGCCTTGGGAAGTGCTGACACACTTCTACACTAGTTCAATAGTTCTTCTGCGATGCAACAACAGGATGGAGAGAATCATTTTGCCAGGAGCCAAATGTGTTGGTGTGTTCATCCCTCTCACTGCGTTGCTGAGGGTTGAGTGGCCGTGAGGCCACTGGGTGTTCCATAAGGGTAAAGAAGGAAGGAGGACAAACCCACCAAAGGGTCCAGACTCTAGCACAGCAAACAGCTTCCAGCAAAATTCAGGATCTTCTACCAAAGATCAAGTCATTTGTCACAAAACCACACAAACCTTGTTTGCGTGAAGAAGCATCAAGTTTCACAATTTTACCGATGTGCTCTGCCAAAGAAAGGGCCCGTCCACAGACCGTGGGGCAGAGCGTGGTGCTGGGACGGAAACAAGAGGGCTGAATTTTGGCCATTCAAATCAAACGGGGGCTTTAAAGAAATATCATCTTTCTGGAAGTAAAACAGCTTTGGTTGAATAGTGTCAGATGTTTTCTGGAAAAGAGTGCAGTATGGTGGGATCCAAAGAGCCAAAAGATCCGTCTGCCTCCATCACACGCTGCTATGGCGACACAGACCCACATTTTCGAAACCCTCCAACGCCTTAATAGCCTTAATAATGGAGCTCAGAACGGACTAGTTCCATCGTCATGGAGACGGTACAGGGAGACGTCATGAGCAAAAACTACAGTTTTCCCAGATGAGATATGAGGACAGAAGAGAACTTTTCAGCAGGCTTGTGAAAGGGTCGACGGACCGTGTGAGAGCTATGAGGGGGAAGCTGAAGATGAGCCCTGAGATGTGGGCCCTTAATCATCTCCTGCTTCACAGATAAGACAGGAATGCTGCTCACACAGCAAATGAGGTGAGACAAAACCCAAACCAGCACCTGAGCATCCTCCAGCCTTGTTTCTGCTTCAGTGGGGGCAATAGGGGCTGGATGCAGTGACACACAGGTGTGGGCTCAGGCCCCCCAGGTTGTGTCTCATTTGAATGGGAGCAGCACCTCATCCGTCTCTCCTCTCTCAACCTCTCGTCTTCACCATTCTGGTTCCCTAGCAGGGTTCAGCTCAGGCAGGCTCAGGTCCCACGCTCAGTGCTGCCTTTTGATCAGCACAAACTAAAACAGGAGTGACAGAATGTTCCGTCTCAGGCTGCTTCTCTATTCACACTTTTATCACATCCTCCCAGCTTTAGCAGAGAGTTGGTTGGTTCTGCGTTTTCTTGTACCTTCGTTACCGTCGTTGTCCGCTGAGCACGTTTCTGTCCAGGTCTTCAACCATATGAAACTAGTAAACAATACTGCTGAATGTATCATCTGTTGTTATAACGTGGTGACATCATAGGTACTAACCTGAGCTTCAGGGGAGGAGATGTCCACGATCATGGGCTGTCCGTGCGGCTCCCCTTTCGCCAGTCTGGAGTAAACCAGCTGGTAGCCTCTGATTTGACCGTGCTGCTTCAGGCTCAGAGGAGGCTTCCAGGTCACCCTGAGGGCTGTGGAGTTGATGACATCTGCCTCCACCTTCCTGGGAGGAGCTCCGGGCACTGCAGCACAACACAACGCAGCACAACACAGGAAAACACAACACAACACCGTTATACCTGCACCATTGATACAACCCTACTCAAGCATCAAAAAGGGCCACTGTAATAAACACTTTATAACTCCCACAACATATGTCAAAAACCTCAAACTGCTGAAGATGCAAGGCGCACCACACTTTTATAGCCTTCATGGCCCCATTAATAGAAACCTGTTTGAGATTCTGCCTTCGCACAGCACAAACTATTAACTCGAAAAGATGGAAAATATTTTTTAAATCCAGAAATGATAAATAGAAATAAGATAAATGTCAGTCAGCCTGGGATGTGCTAAGAGAAGTGTTACAATAGTAACAAAATACAACTAAGTATTGAAACTACAGACTTTCTGGGGGTTTGGGGGCCATTTTATAAACACAAATGAATAGTTGAAATGTATGAAAGGAATAAAGACTTTAAATAAAGAGCAAACTCAGATGTGAAACATGAATTGTCCCACTATAATAATATTATAGTTATATATGGCCTTTAAAATCAAATGTACTAACCAGCTTTGGCTTTACATTCATTAATGGAGCAGCTATAAATGAGGCGAGCTATTAATGAAGGAGAACTGCGATTGTCAAGACTGGGCGCCATGGTTGACAGGAGGAGACGTGAGGACAGAAGGACTAAGACAGGGAACAGCAGCCACTGAAGAGGGACTACATATGATCATTATTCTGGAATATTGTATTAAATGCTCTCTGGCTACCTCTCTGAAAATACAGAAGTGGTGTTGCAGGGGTCCCTAATTATTCCTGGACCGGCAACGAGCCATTTGCAGATCTATTTTTCAATGCACGTAGAAATCCAACTAAATTAAAAAGCGCAATAATTCTTTTGCTACACAAAACCGCGTGATTTAAAATTTCAGTTTACGTGTCCACAGTACTTCCTAACTGAATGCACGTCATGGTGTTGCGGTCAAATGGAAAGCACATTAGGCCACCGGAAGTGATGTTTGCTCCGTGACGGTTAAACTTTCTTCTTTCACGAAGACACTTTGACGCGCGCACGCTGCAGACACGTACGCACATGGATCGATGCGTGCGTAAAATAATGGAAAACGAGCTAAGTTTTGTAGGTTTTAGGATGAAGCGGGAGAGTCGGTGTCTGTCCATACGTCTGCTCCTTGTCCTTACGGTGGTGACGATGATGGTGATGGTGATGGTGATGATGAAGATGGCACCGGGACAGCCCACGACGTTGGTGCATTTTATCGTTAAAAAATGTGTGTTATACGCACATGAGCGCGTCTATTTAGTCAGTATAGTATATGGTATAACTATGCATATAGTAATATGCGTAAATATTAAATATTCCAAACATATGCTTTATATATGGCAAAAAAAGCCTTTTCTTATATAGTCACGCTTAATAGCAAATGTGTGCTTATCTGCTCCAGTTTCAAGCTGCTTCGTTTTTGTACTGTTATAAAAATTGCTGTATTTAAAAACTTTTGTAAGTTTTGTTTGTAAAGTTTTGTAAAAAGTTATGTTGGGTTTGTAATCATTTTTGAAACTTTTTTTACATTCACATTTCTGAGGGATACAGCTGGAACATTTCTGGATCTAAAAATATAGTTGTAAAAAATAGATTTTCTTTTTTTGGTGGTAAATTGTAATTTTAACTATTTCATTTAGTAAGTACAGATTTATTTCATGCCTGTTATTAAAATTTGAGATGTAAGGGTGCTGCTAAATACGGCACTGCATCATGTAAAAATGCAAGATATGTCCTCAGTGGGATTTGTATTATCAACAAGAATAAATAAATAAATAAATAAAAACTATTTGCACTCATCTTTTTATTGTAAATGAGATGGGATTAGATTGGATGATATTGCATTAGATTACATTAGCTCATCGGCAACGTACCATCTTCCAGAGTTCTGATGAGAGCTGGGGGGCTCTCTGGGCCAGGCCCCACATCAGTGTTGGCCCTCACCCACACAAAATACTCGGTCCACTTCTCCAGGCCCTCCAGCACGTAGCTGTTGCTATCAGCACTGATCCCTGACACCTGGTGGAGCTCCACGTCCTTCCCTTTGAAAGACTGATATAGCAGGATGTAGCCCACTATCTTTCTATGGTGGCTGTCTGTGGGTGGGGCCACCCAGCTCACATTGATGCTGGTGGAGCTGAGGCTGCGCAAACAAACATCCTGGGGAGGGGATGATGGGACTGATGGAGGGAAAGATGGAGGACAACACAGTCAAGACACAGAAATGTGTGGAGAGTCACAGATAACACGAATGCTCTGATGTGCTAGCCACAACCCTGAAACCTCTTTTATAATATACATTAAGTTCTGTTTTCCTTCAGAGTCCCAGTCATCTGTGACCGTCCACTCAAACAAAGATGTCGTTAGACTTCTGGGTGAAATTCACATGACTGAAAAACAGATGTAGCCGTCCACATTTCGAAATGAAAGGCTTCATTGTTAGCCAGTTAGCAACCTGGGATTAATGCCAAACAGTCCTGAAACGGCCTGAGCATAGAGGGAAATAAAAAGCTGTAAACACACAGCACAAACACACTTTTATCACATTCTGTGCCCACATGAGGTAAAAAGGTTTCCTATCACAGGGTGAGTTCACACTGTTCATCCTGACATCAACAACCATGACATTAAATTAAATTGAAAAAGGTAAATGATTGTGAAACAGGTTGATGACATGAGGGAACATTATGAGGACAGGATCACCCTCAACCCAGGGGTGAAACAGGAAGACAAGAGCTCACGTTGGCTGCCTGTCAGACCCAGGACCGACCTTTAGGGTCGGCATTGTTGGTCAGGAGTTCTCATATCTTAGACATTGTGGTACCTCCTGACCAGACTGGATCTCTTTACCTTCTCTGAGGAGGAGCCAGAGGCCTCGGTTTTCAAATGGAACAGTCACAAATGCTGCAGCAGCATCTGCACCAGCAGCGTAACCAGTACGTCTAATGTTCACGAAAAGCCCCTCAACAGGGTGAAGAGCTGCTTCTGCCCAACAGTGTTAACAACTAACATTGGTCCAACATGTAGCAGGAGTTGGCTCTGCTGAGAGCAGATCCACAAAAACCAGAGAAGGCAGGAGGGCCTGCCTAGACCTGGGACCTGAGGACGGTGGTCGTTTACCCAGTGGTTCACCTTTTTTTAACGCTAGTGGTTATTACACGTTTGTCCAATCACAATCCCATGAATGATTTAGCAGAGTTACATTAGACAGACTGGACGAAGTTTTGTATCGTTCAAAGAGAAGAAGAACCTCCACCATGTCCACATTAGTGGATCCCTACTCACTGGATTGGGCAGTTCGGGCCTCAATAGCTGGAGTAAAGACACCTAAACCCTTCTGAGATCTGGCTGCCAGAGAAAAGGCGTAAACAGTGTCTGGCTTCAGATTATCCACGGCATAGGAGCCAGCAGGCTCCAGGGTCAGGTGATGCTGTGGAGACAAGAAAAGAACCATGATGATGATCAGGGACACACACAGGAACACACACAGGCACACACACTGGCACACACAGACACACACTGGCACACACACACACACACAGACACACATTATTATAATGATGATGATGATGGTCATTATTATTATTATTAGATGCACTTTACAAAACTCTCGGGGTTATGTTACATCACATAAAAATAAACATTAAAATAAAAGTAAAACTTGACATTAACAAAAGAATAAAGTAAAATAAAAAGTAATTAAAGAGCCATAAGGCCACAGGAGGAACCCACCAGACTGGACCGGTGGGTTCTGGGACGTGATTTAAAGGAGGATGTAATCATGAGAGAGGGGGCGGGGCCTAAATTAGATGGTTAACTAAAGCCAAAGTAAACTAACTCAAACTAAACGAACAACAGATTTACCTTTTGACTGGGATTGCTGGTCTCCCACCAGTGAAGTTCAAGGTTAACGATGGGATCCGGGACCGGCCAACGCCACGACAGCATGATCCGGGAGTCCAGCTCCGCCTCCGCCTCAAAGTCTGACGGCTGAGCTGGAACTACAGACGTGGGAGTTACGCACCACGAGCTCAACAGAAAGAATGGGCCAATCACCTTCCACTTGGTGGGAATTCTAAAATTCTAAATTTTAGAATCACCCACTTGAGACAACAACTACTGCATCATTATTAGAGATGGACAAAGTTTTCTGCACTTGGGGTTGGAATGAAAATTAGAAGCTGTTTTGCTTTTGAGCGATTGACTAATGGATGACAGAGAAGAAACTGCTAGTGACTTTCAGAACATCATTTTCACATCAAACAGTTGCAGCAACAGGTGGAGTAAAGATTCAAGGATGATGTGTGATAAATGTTGAAGAGGAGTCCAGACTGAGAGGGTGTGGACATGTCCACGGGTGGGACAATGTGTTGGTACAGCATAGAACTGCCAGGCAGGAGGTCCAGAGGAACACCTGAGACTGGATGTGTGGACAGTTAGAGAGGACACGACAGGTGTGTGGACCCTTGGGTCCCCCAGGGACCCTGGCTACATTTAAATGCATTGATTGTGTGTTAATGATTGTGACATCATCTTTCCACCTGTGGGTGAAGGCAGGTTCAGCCAATAGAAGCACTGAATGATCACAGGACAAGTTAGAGGACGAGAACGGAAAAGCACATCTTCAACAATAAATTGCTTTCAGCAAAGTGAGGCTTAAGTTACCTCCAAGCTGAGTCTTGATTTGCAGAAGGTCAGACAGCGGTCCGTCTCCCACAGACGTGAAGGCCAGGACCCTCAGACCGTATGTGATCCCTGGGACAAGGCTGGAGATGTTGGTCAACTGACTGTCATCTGTTTGGTGGGTCTGCCAGGAGGTGAGTGGAGCTGCATCCTCTGGCCTGTAGACCACTCGGTATCCTCGGATCTGACCGTTGGGCTCTTCTGGAGGTTCCCACTGGACCAGCATGGTATTATCATTCAACATGCGCGCCTGAATGTGAAGCGGAGGCGACGAAGGTGCTTGTTCGCTTGTCCGAGTATCCACAACACTACTGGAAGGACCGCGGCCCACGTTGTTGACGGCCATGACTCGAAACTCGTACTGCGAGAAGGGGCTGAGGCCGCCGATGCTGTAGCGGGTGGTTGCTACGCCGTCCACTTCCTGGAAACCATTCTCAGACAGTTTGGACCGGTATTGGATGATATAATAAGATACAGGCTCAGGGTTGCCAGAGTCCCAGGTCAGGGTGACGCTGGTTGCCGTGGTTTCTGTAACAGTTAGGGAGGTGGGCTGTTTGGGCAGCGCTGTTAAAACAAATCAAACGATTGTGAATATTCTCACCCAATGTTTTTCACTTGCCTCACTCAATTAAAAACGTGCCGTTAACATGAAATTAGAGCATGAAAAATGTCCTGCCTACAGATAAGTACACACATTCAGGGAAGAGGCACTTCTAATGACACTTCTAACTAATGACCATAAAAAATCATAACAACTACAACAATAATAATAGTCTCACTGAGCCTGACATTATATTTACGTCACTTAATCTTTGCTACAATGAAGATTTACTTTCACTGTGAGGTAAAAACGGAGCTCAGGGGCTGACAGAGAGGCATGCTAAAACGATGACCTTTGACAAAGATCTGCGCTGTGGTCTCGATGACGCCCAGAGGCGATGAGGCCACACACGTATAGTTGGCCGACTGCCGGATGTTGGTGAGCTCCAGCACGTTCCGGCCAATCGGCACCTCATCCTCCCGGGTCAGCTCCAGCTCCCCACTCATCCACTTCAGAAACGGCATGGGGGAGCCGACTGCAACACACGTCAGGTTAATGCTGCCCCCGGGCATCACCTCTTGGTTGGTGGGAGGGATGGAGAAGCGTGGAGGCACGCGTCGTACTGCAGGGACACAGAGGAGCTGTGAGGGTCCAGTTTAGAGAAGAAATTTAGTGCTGGTCTAAAGTTTAGGTTCCATTTGGACTCTCCAGCGCAGAAGGTCTGATGCAATAGTTGGACACAAGATGCTTCATAAAGGCAGTAAGACAGATTTTTAATTTAAAATGGCAGTGCTGCTGCTGTGTCAGACAGGGACTATATTGAGCAGGAGCTCACTCTTCAGTGGTATGGCTGCGAGGACGACTGGTAAATGACCCTACCCTCAACCCTGAGAGTGGTTAGCACTATTGCCTGAGAGCAAGAAGGTCAGGGGCTCAATTCCCAGCTACAACAGGCCTTTCTGTGTTGGGCTATGGTGCTAGCTCTGTGTCTGTGTGGGTTGCTCTAGTTTCCCCACCGTCACAGAGCAGATAAGTTAGCCTGAGCCACAGTGGCGGCGAGGCTCGGGACTGACCCTCCATCTGGCCTCATAATCTGTGTGTGTGTGTGTATGTGTGTAATTCCATATAGTAACAATAAAACCAAAACTACATCAGAACATCAACATTACCTTTAAAAATGCATCCAACAGCTTTTTAAACCGACCTCATCTGGTTATACTTACTCACCGGCTGGATTGTTTGTTGGGATCGTGTAATAATGATAATAATAACAACAATTGTGTTGCTTGGTAGTCGGTGCTGTTATTGATACACAGCAGGAATCTACAGAAGCGTATTGCTGTCACACATTAAAAAGCAGCTCAGTATCTTGTAACTATGTAATTTTTTATGTAACGGTATTCTTTCATGTTATAACCTGAAACTATCACAGTGATGTTATGACACGATAGCGTGATTTCAACAACAAAAAAGATACATTTGAAATGATAGAAATGAGACATGTGAGGCAAGAATAACCTAAAAGCAGACATGTAGGAAAAACCACATTTCTGCGTCCCAGAGGGACTAAGCAAGCGTTAGTAGTAAATAATCTAAAAATGTCGCCTTATAACATGAAAAATACTCTAATAAACCATTTAACTACATGATACTGAGCACTTTTTTTGTATTGTAGCGTACAACACTTGTAGCAATCACATTTGACCAGAATGATCAATAAAGTTTTGAAGTTTATCAAGAATTTGGCTGACAAAACGAGGCAACCATAAAAGAGGGAGCTGCTGAGCAGCACGTTGGGCCTATCGATGTGGAGCGAAAGTGCGGAGCACACGTTAGTGCTGCCAACCCACCCCCCCATCAAAAATAAAAGGCACTTTCATTAAAACTCATTCAAACTGATGATATTTAATCTTAATCAAGACGTCCACTGATTGAGGATTTTAATCATCTGAATGCACTTTGCACATGGTTGAACCTGTTTCATTCAAAGGAGACAGCTATTATTCACAGTATGTGCCAAACAGGTACAAACAGAAATGTAGTTTTAGGGTGTGAGGATCTGAATAGACATCTCAGGGTTTGTGTGTCCTGGATTCAGGTGACAATGATGGATCCTCTTGGTTTGATCTGTTAGCTGTGGTGACACTGTGATGTTGGCTACTCAGCATGGCCACAGCGCCATGATGCTTTAAAGCAGATAAAGACTTTGGTTGTCTGATTGAAGCCACACAGTTACCATGGTGACATCTAGGGATATACCAAAACAAGCAGGCAATCATTAAAATGCAGGAAAAAAATCATGGGTTGATTGACATGTGAGAGGAAAAAAAGAGCAAAGAGTCAATTCTGGTGAAAACATCTATATGGAAGGAAAGTCATGCAGCACAGCAGGTGGAGACGAGGCAGCATCCTTAATGTTGGACTCATGGTCAGGGACCAAGTGCACGACAGAGAGGAGCGTGCACAGCATATAATGTCCAATAGACATATCTATCTATCTATCTATCTATCTATCTATCTATCTATCTATCTATCTATCTATCTATCTATCTATCTATCTATCTATCTATCTATCTATCTATCTATCTATCTATCTATCTCTATCTATCTATCTATCCGCCCGCCCGCCCGCCCGTCCGTCCGTCCGTCTGTCCGTCTAGTTTGGTGATTTTTCTTTCTAATTTCCTGAATAGTCCTTAACTAACACTAATATCCCATGTTTTTTCAAGATTTTCAACAGTCTGAGCAGATGTGCCACAACCTTTACAAATGATGTCTCCTCTCATGGGAGGGGAGAGGAAGGGAGGGGAGGGGAGAAGGGGGGGAGAGGAGAAGGGGGTGAGAGGAGAGGAGGAGGGGAGTAAAGGAGGGGAGAGGAGCAGTGACCATGCAGATGAACCATGCCGGTCAGTCAGTGAAGACAATTAAAACTAGACAATCATGCTGCAGACGATGTCAGTGGAGAGAACCAGTCAGCAGATTTTGGGAAATGAGCTGAAACTCTGGATTCTATCACCAGTCTGAGAAGAGCAAATGTGACCAGTATCACTGGACTAAAGGGATCCAAGTCGGACCTAAAGAACCAAACAAGATCTAACAAGAACCAGACAGACCTATGTTCATGTACCAAACACCAGAGGCCATAATCTCAGAAGTTCTTTCTTACTTCCTGCCTGCCTGTGATGAGCTGCAGACCAGTGCAGGCCCTTCAGAAGGTGTCTCTCTATGTCAGCGTCGGGATTGATGGGACCAGTGTGGAGGTCTGCAGCCACCACTACCATAATAACAGGCAGTAAGAATCCAGCTGCCAAAACTGGAGCCATTTAACCTAAACGTTTGTTTACATGATTGGCTGCTACGTGATGCTGGTTCATCCCAGAACTACAGTAAGAGCTGTGCCATCAGATTTTATCTTTAACGCACGTATATTATCACGACTTACTAATATTATTTCAGTGAACTCAGCCCACTCAACTCAACTCTACCGGCAGTTTATTTTAATTAATACAATGTATTTCTATGATTTCTGCTATTCTCTCCTCTACCTGTCCTCCCCCTTCTGTATTCATCTACAGAGCTGCATACTGACCTCCAACCCCGCTGACCCACTCAACTTGACTGTACCGGCAGCTAACTTTACTTAATATAATGTATTTCTGTATGTATTCTCTATGATCTATGCCCATTCTCTCCTCTCCTCTCCTACCTATTCTCTCCTCTACCTGTCCTCCCCCTTCTCCTCTCTCTCTACCCAGCCCCCATCAGCAGGAGGGTCCCCCTACATGAGCCTGGTCCTGCTCAAGGTTTCTTCCTGTTAAAGGGGAGTTTTTCCTTGCCACTGTTGCTTGTCTGGGGTCAGGCCCTGGGATTCTGGAAAGTGCCTAGAAACAATTTTGATTGTAAAAGACGCTATATAAATAAAGATTGATTGATTGATTGAATGAACATTATGATCATGTGACTTCTATGTGGAGACGATTTTATCCAAGCTCATTTCACAAAATGTCAGAAAATAGGCAGCATAAACCCATTCACAGTGTTGTTATTTAAAGACAGTAAAGGAGCAGAGGTTGGGGTGGGTGGGTTAGTTACTGTGGGATCAGGGGGGCTTAGAGGGAGGCCGGGACGAGCCTGCAGCGCCTGGCGCAGCACAGCTTCAGTCTGCCGGGCCTGCACTTTAAAGGGAAAAGAGCAAAAAATAACCAACCTTCCCGTTGATCTGAGCAGATTTGGATAGTATTTTTGGATGGCAGGGTGCAGTGAAGATGCAGGGATTTAAGATCAAGTGAGGAGGAAGAAATAAAGACAAAAGAAGAAATAGGAGCGAGAGGAAGAGACAAGGAGAAACAAAGAGAGTAAAACCAGCAAATATCTGCACGTCCATTAGTGAGCCTGAATCACCACTCTCACCACTCACAAGAGAAGGGGGAGGGAGGGAGGGAGAGAGGGGGAGAGGGGGAAGGAGGAAGAAAGGTCGAGAGAGGGAGGGAGATGGAGTGAGAGGGGGAGGGAGGGCGGGGGAGAGGGAGGAAGAAAGGGAGAGAGTGGGAAGGGGGGGAGAGGGGGGGAGGGAGAGGGGGGGGTCATTTGTTCATATTCACTCACAGTCACTTGAGTTTACTGTCCACTATAAATCTGCTGATTGGAACCATTTACCATGATCCCTGTATTCATAGTGATCCAGTAATGTCAGGTGAAGGTTTAGATCTAGTTCATTAGGATGTAAACAGTTGCATCATGGGAGGAGCCTCGGCAGTATGAACCTATGGCTGCTTCTGAATGATGGAGTGAGCGTTGGATGTGCGCAAGATGAAACAAGACTTTCAAGTGTTGGGCATCTTCAGTGACTGACAACAGCAGAAAGAAGCTGTCTGAAGCTGCGAGAACCTGCAAAGCCGGACGTAAATGTAAAAAACAGACGGTTTAACGACGCGCTTAAAGAATTCACCCCTTAGAAACTGTGACGAGTTCAAAAACATCACATGATCTGCCCTCTGATCAACCTGTCCGCATCATCTGCACGTGTAGATGGTGTTGTAGAATAGAACATTAGGTCTTGTTTACATTTCTGTTAACAGGTTTTTGAGGCTTAAGAGCTGATGGAAAGACCTCCTGGATGCTGGTCCTCGTCCTTCCCTATTTCACACTGATGCGTTGGTTTAAGGGCGCTGGGAAACAGGCCTCCACACGCAGTCGTCTCTCTCCCATTAACAAAGGCAGAAGTTCAGCCAAATGCGATGAGTCAAAACAAGCGTGCCGAGACGCTGAAGGGAGGTCGCTCAAGCTAAACTAGCCTGCAATCGAGGTAAATAGATCAGTCAGGAAGACAGATGATGGCTGCGACTGTAGGGGAACGGACACGTTTGGCTGCCTCTGCTGAATGGTGGGAATCTAACCTCCACGTTAGCTCTCAGGAGTAGGCCGGGGGGCCTGCGGGGGGTCTTACCTCGGACGTAGAGATTGGCTGGAGCTGAATATCGCGTCCCAGCACTGTTGACTGCCACACACTCGTACTTGCCCTGGTCTGACTCCTCACTGTTCTCAACCTGAAGAGCTCCTGTGGAACAAAAAGGATAAATGCTTCACCCTGGAAGAGCTGGAAGGGAATGAATTTAAAGCCCCCGATGGGGTGAGAAGCACAACTCAGTTTGAGAAAAAATGTATGAGTCAATGTACCTTCATTCATTGAGACTGTGACGAATAAATATGAATGATAAGCGTATTAAGGTTGCTGTCAGATGTCGTGACGCCATTGTCGTGGACTGACTGTGATATCATGCGGTTCCACAGTCAACAGTAAAAAAGTGAAAATGACATGTTGGAGAACATATTTCAGAATAAACTCCTGAAATTTATTATGAAATGGTTTGTAAAAGAATGCACAGACCAACGAATCTCAAGAATGTCCCCATCACTCTGTCATTAATGGATCTTCAGGACCTTCTGTTGGCACACCTAAATATAGTAAATCCCCCAGTTCTTCTAGGGCTTGAGCTGAATATGGTAGTAAATAAAAGCATGAATGATGAGGCCCCAAAATAAGGAGAACACAGTATCACCACAGTGAGCTGCAGCCTACAACACAGACAGCACAGACCACCACGTTGTAGCCGCAGGAACCGTGACCGGTGTGAGCCACTGTGGGATGAGATCCTCAGAACCACCGTTGGCACCATGGACGTCTGCTGTGTCCAGCGCAGACTCAGCAGGAGCTCCACCAGGAAACAAATCATTTGTCTCATCAATGGTGAGTCCAGACAGTGTGTGCATGTGCATGTGCGTGTGTGTGTGTGTGTGTGCCTGCGCTTGATCAGCCTGTCAGCTGATTTTTCCCTTTTGATTTTGGTTTCATTGGTAAATCTCAAATCTCTGTTTTGTCCAACCATGTAATTAATAAATTGTTCCATCTGGAATATTTCATTGAAAGAAATCTGGCACGTGGGATTTTAGTGTTCGCTTTATTTATTTACGACCTCTGGTTTCAGCATGGGGAAAAAATATAATGCGTAAGATTCTTTGTTTACAGAAAGGGAACACAGAGATGGACATAATGAAAGACAAAGATGACGGGAGGAGGAGGTGGAGCAGGAGACGGGACGATGGGGGGGGTGATTGGGTGTTTTCTGTGTACTCAGCATTCTTACCTCTAATTGGTGTACCACCTGGTGAGGTAATATGAATGCAAATAAGATTAAGAGATAACCATTAGTTAATGAAGTATAGCTGAAAAGTGACACAGAGAAAGACATGAATGGCAGGACCGAGGACACAGTAGAGATTCCATTGCTCATATATCTCCACAAGGCTGCGTGATCTAGACCTTCATCACGCCGTCCCTAACACCAGATGACACTGAGCTCAGAACTAAACTAACTATGATTGGATGAATTGTCACAACTTGTGCTTAAACCACTGTTTAGAGAGTAAAAATCCATTTTCATATTTGTAGATCAGTGGTAGAGGTTTCTTTCTAAACCTCACGTCTTCCTGATTGAAAATGTGAGATCATATGCAGCAAACAGTAAAGATAATGGTGCTTATTATGCAGATGCAGCCATCTGGATAATTGAGCTGGAGGGAACAGAGGCGTGTCGGTACAAGGCCGTGGAAGCTGTGTGGCCCCCGGCGCACGGTCAAAGGGACATCAGCAGCTTCCAGAGAGCCGGTGGGACTGGCACCTGTCATGATTCCAGTTATTGGTGCACTTCACAGACACGTCCATGACAGGATTTCATTGTGAAAAATAATAGGACTTTATTATGTTTTCACAATGTTATGATTGAGGATTCTTTTAGGTCCATTAGCCAAGAAAATATTTGCAGAGTATCAAAGTCCCGTGGGTCATATTAGTGGCTGGGAATGGTAGCGTAGTGGCTCATACTGGTCTCCAGCATGTGAAACTGTCTAAAGTCAACTGTCAATCTTTGGCCACTTTCTTTATCGTGTCAATAAATAAATAATAAAAGTTTTAGATGTTTTGGGGGCTTTTTGGTGTGTGAATCTAGGGTTGTAATGTCAAGGGATATACAGTAATGAGATGTAAATTGGCAGTTTCATTACATTTCCTGTTTATGAGCTAGCCGATAAGCTATTAGTGATGCATGACGAGGTGAGGTGAAGGTCCACAACAGTCGTGTGGGTGTCCACAATAGCTACAATAACTAATAGCGAATGGCAGTAATGTTTTAGTATCAAACCCACAGAGTGAAGCCAAGATAGGATGATCTTTGACTTCACTTTTGTTTTGCTGTATGTGTTTGTCTGTGCTGACGGTGCCAGATCGAAACAAATAGCTCAGACTGGGCATTAAAGCCACTGATCTCCTAAAGCCTGTCTCTCCAGCCCCTTTCACACCGGCCAGAAACCCAGGTAGTCCTGATATTTGAGGACAATGCGAACAGGAAAGAATCGGCATTTAAATCCACCTGATCTGACGTTTCTGTTCCAGCTTTTCATCAGCTCAGCTTCAATCAGCATGAGTTATGAGTGACAGGCCGGGTGCTGGATCCCCTTATTTTAATGTGAAAGAGGTGTCAGCTCCCCCGGGGCCTCACTGATGGAGAACGTGTCCATTTTTCTTGTTGCAAGGAGAGCCAGTTAGGTCTATTTTGTGGGGTTTGGAATAATTTGGCAGCAAACAAACATTTTCTATTTCCTTAGAGAAAGTGAGAGAAAGGTCAGCTGTCAGGCTGCTCAACATATAGTTGTTCAGCTGGAGGCCACGCAGCGTTTCAGTGAGCTGGCTGGTGGTTTGGTGGGTGAGGAGGAGCCTGGCTCATCTCACGTGGCTTCTGCTGCTCAGTGCTTATGGATGACCATCATCTCCATACCATACCAATTTAAATGTATTTCTTTACTGTTTCAACCGTGTCTCATGCCTGATGTATATCATCCGTAATGATTCGCAGCTTGAATAAACTGAAACCTCTGATGCATCGAGTCACAGATCTTGTTCTGGCTGGTGGCTGTACTGTATATACGGTGTAGAAATGTAGACCTAAATACCAGAGGCCGTCATCAGAGCCGAGAGCCAACATAATGAGGAGGGCGCCTCACCTGAGCGCAGCTGTTTGATGCGGCCGTTGGTGAGGTCCACAGGGAGGAAGTCTTTGAACCAGTGGATCTCTGGGTCGGGGTTACCACTGGCAGCACACAGCATGGTAGCTGTGCGTGTCAACTCCACGACTTTCAGCTGAGGCCCCATGTCAATGGTGGGGAATCCGTGAGGTATCTGGTCCTCTGAGAAACAGATGCAACACATGGATGTAAAGTGGCTTCTAGTCAGGCTCCCGCTGTTGTCCAAGAGGACTGTGCGGTTTGAAGTATGTTGTCCCACAACCTTAACGCTCCACCTGCTGATGCCTGCAGTGGTTACGACAACCAGTAATTACTACAACTACAAGCAAGCATTTAAGTTACACTCCCACGTAAACTTTCCAGATCAGTAAGCATCTCACAGACTGGAAAGTGTCTTATAACACAGAGTAGCTTCAATTAAACATGGAAAATCGAAACAATACAATTAGACCTGAGGTCTAGTTTGTTTTTGACCATAAAGAAAACACTTTAACTGTTATTGATGAGGACAGAGACATCACAATTCTGATGGCTGTAAGATACATTTAAAACTACATATCAGATAATTATTATTGACATTGTTGTGCTAACAATGCAGTATGTGTTGTTCAATCATAGGCAGGAGTTCCTGTGGAACATTGGGATTGGGGTTCAGAAGTGTAATTTCCTGAGAAGGTCAGGGAACCTTTCTTTCTGCTCGCAGTTTAAAAAGGGAATTTAGCATCCATTCTTCTTCTTCTTCTTGTCCTTAGTGCTATTAAAGCTGTTTCACACTTATTGCTGGTTGAGGACAGGACCTGATGCTGTTGGGCCTGAGGACAACTTCACAGAGGGGACAGAACCACACAGGGACTCACGCTCCAGTTGGAATATTGAACGGAGAGACATAACCTCCTCATCAATGTTGCCATTTAAAGACATTTAACACTGCATTTAGCTAAGCTACACACATATTAAGTCACCTATAGTAGGCAAAAGATGAAAGTAAAAGATTACATATAACATATAAATAAGGAACGTTTTAGAGAAGGGGCAAGGGCTGATTCCTTATTTCTAAAGTCTGAGTAATTTAATGACAAATGGCCTTTTGCTCTTGGCTCATTCAACACTCGGAGTCCTGACAACAGTGTCCTTTACTCACTGCGTGCAGCTAGAAAGAGAAATCAAGTTCCATAATTCTCAATATCACCAGCAAGAACATCAGAGATCTGGGCTGAAGGCAACAAATAAACGTCTAAATCTGTCACGAATCTGACATCTTTAATTACTTCTTTATCAGCCTGTAACAGTGAGCAGCTTCCCTGTCTGCGGTGGGTGCGTGTTTGTTCCTCCAGGCTCTAATAATCAAGACGCTGGCATGCTGTGTGTTGATAAATGATGGAGTGGAGTGGAGTCTAAAAACAGCTTCAGCGTGGAGCTCATGATGGAACCATCATGAGGCAGGAACCACAGGTGGGAGACGGGAAATAAGCTTTCAGCACAGATGTAAAGATTAGACTCCAGAGCATCAAGGTGGTTTTTACAGATAGGGAAGGAACATCTCCTTCAGCCAGAGGGAGCACAGCAGGGCTGTTCAGTCAGCCCACAGGAACTCATTCTAGTCTGCAACGAAGGTTTTCAGAAGATCTGTGCGAGTCCTTAATGAAGGACATCACAGTTGCCATTCATCTGTCATTTACCTAGAGCCCAGAACCACAAACATTGTTGCCTCGGAGGACAATCTGTGTCACAGTGGTGACTCCCTCTGTCCTTAGGGTTAGGGTTAGGTTAGAGTTAGGGTTACGGTTATAGTTAGGGTTGAGGTTACATTAGGGTTAGAGTTAGGGTTAGGTTCGGTTAGGGGTAGGGGTAAGGGTAAGTTTAGGGTTAGGGTTAGGTTAGAGTTAGGATTAGTGTAAGGGTTATAGTTAGGATTAGGTCACCGACGATTAGGTCACCGACAGTCACCGACGCACCCACAACTGTCTGCAACTACACTCTGGTGGAGTACAACCAGTATCATCATCACCATGGCAACTGGTCTGTTACTTATTGCATTTTTCTTCCCAAAAGTCTCAACATGGAGCGAATGGTTAACAAGTGATCTTTTTTAAAACATTTGCATTTATTTAACCTTTATTTATCCAGGTGAAATGTCTGTAAACATTTCAAACGTCCTCTCAAAGGAAAAAAGTCCTTCATGTTGTCCTTCTTGGAGACATTTGATTTGCATGTAAAACTGGAGACAGACTGAGTCAGAGGTCTTTGTTTATGAGGCTGACGGTTTTCTACATTAGACATAAAAGATTCCGTTTTCAGCTTTATTAAGCTCAGTTAAAGGGTCCTCTGTCCCTGAACTTCCTATGTGGGACCTGCTGTCCTCTGTCCCTGAACTTTCTGTGTGGGACCTGCCATCTTCTGTCCCTGAACTGCTGTCCTCTGTCCTCTGTCCCTGAAGTTCCTGTGTAGAACCTGCTGTCCTATGTCCCTTAACTTATTGTGAAGGACTTGCTGTCCTCTGTCCCTGAACTTACTGTGAAGGACTTGCTGTCCTCTGTCTTTGTCTCAGGATAATCCAACAGCAGATGTGAATTCTTTGTTTGAAATTCCCGCAAAAACACGACTGCCTTTGATGCCGTTGCCATTCCTTGTGCGGTCTGGAGTTGAGAAAGAAGCAGGATTCCAGCAGGGATTTGAGGGCTACGCCAGCTAACGTTTCACAACATATTGTGAGTGTGTGAACAGGAGGCCCTGGTGTATCACACTCACTCTTCAGGTTACTCTGTCTGGAACACAATAGCTGCACTGGCAGGAAAACAAAAGCAGAAGGTGGAGCAGCGCTAAGCGGGATTCTAACTGGTTTACGGCTCCAGTCTTTGGCCTGGTCCTCCACACAGGAGTCTGAGCAACAGGTTGAGTTGTTCACAGAAAACTGAGAAATTTCCTTTTGGAAAAGGAGGATCATGCTGAGACATTTAGGGTGTGTCTAGATTTTGGTTTGTAAAAGTCAGGAGAGGCCCCCTCAGCTGAAGGAGAGTGTGGTTCAGTGGCTCAGTAATCTACACACACACACACACACACACAGCTCCAGGATGTTTGATCTTCAGGATCAGAATAAAGATGAGGTTGCGCAACAGAACAAAATCTTTCTGAAAACACATCTGAAGGGTTGAAATCCTTGTGTTGGGATCACACATGAAATCTTTAGACATTCTAATGAGATTAGATCATCCATCCATCCATCCATCCATCCATCCATCCATCCATCCATCCATCTATCCATCCATCCATCCATCCATCCATCCATCCATCCATCCATCCATCATGGAGGTTGGATGGCCATGGGGACAGTAGCCTAACCATAGTGGCCCAGTCCTTCCTACGACTTCTCCTGTCCAGGGGCATCCTGAGGCGTTGCCATGACACCTGAGAGGAATTGTCATTATCCATTGATACAAATGAGGCCGCTGCTTTTTAAACCATCTCTTGTGTAAGCGACTGACGTCTTTTTGCTGATTTATAACCTGAATGAACGATGCGGGAGAAAAGTTGCCTCTCCTTGAACATCCGTCTGCCCGACACACATTTTGTAAAGACGTCATTAGTAATTTTACTTTTAAACATCCAAGCTTCGTAGAAGCATTATTAACAGAACGCTAGCGGATGAGAGCGTTGCAGTTTCGTGTGTGTGTAGAAGCGAGAGGGGAAAAGGTGTGGGAGTGGCAGCAGCACTTTACCTTCTAACACAGTCAGCTTGGCGCTGGTGTTGATCTCTCCAGCACTGTTGGTGGCCGTGCATTCATAAATGGCTTCATCACGATGGGTCCTCAAAGGCTGAATACGCAGCACCGAGCCTGAACCATTATCAAAGTCAATCACCTGAGGACACAAAATGTTTAAACATTATTCTCATTAATCCGAATAAGAAAAAAATCCAACGAGCAACACGTGAAATGCTGTTGAGATCCAACAAGCTAAGTGTCAGCCACTGGTTCAAAGGTTGGTCACTATCAGATAAAGCACAGACTGCAGCTCCTTTGGAACAAAGCAAATTAATTCTGGTTAGGTTCTTAAATAAATACCATAATCTCAAAGCTGAGGACCTGAAGCGCGAACTTAACTGTTCTGAAGGAACAGACGTGTTTGACCATGTTACCTGGTGTGAGGACCATGGTTCCTGACATAGATGAGCTTGACTGGTCAACAGGTATGAGTGAGCTGCCAGAAGCAGTTCCAAATCAGTCAAAGTCACATTCTCGTCCTAATGAGCAACACGTAGGCCTGCAGTCTCTTCCTTTCACAGCAGGACCTCGTCTCGGTGATCAGAAGGTTCAGACTTAGGGAAGCATTTCAACCTTCATTCAACTTAGGTGGAACCATTTACCATTTCTCCTCGCCACTGTCCCGGTACATACCTATTATACCCTGAACTCCACCAAGTATATGAGAACTAATACATTTGCTGTTCAAGTCCTGTACGCCTTGATATACGCAAATCAACAAAGATTTTAAAGCAAACAGATAGTAGAGTGACAGTAACAATCATGTTAAAGTGTGCTCATAGATAATTGAATTAAATGAAATGACTGGGTGCACGTAAATTATGTTTTTTTCAGTTAACTGACTGTTGATCAGATGAAGAGCCTGTGTGTGTGTGTGTGTGTGTGTGGGGGGGGGGGGGGTCCATCCTCCCTCCTATACTCAGCAGCAATCAACAGCTTGAGTAATGTAAAGCTGACATGAAGGAAGATCCAATTATTCACAGTGAGCTGCAACTTTGTGTCTGTGTTCACAAGACTGAGGTCACGCTGCTGACGGGAGGTTTGGTAACTTCTGCAGTTTTACTGAGTCCAGCAGGATGTCTCGGTTCTGACCCGGATGCAGACGCTGCATGCATGCAGTATCATAGCCCTGGGCCCGGGCTCTGCCTGGAGCCTCTTCGGTGGGTTCGGGGCGTCTGTCTGTCCGTCTGATCCTCCCGCCTATGACTGTGGCTGCTCA
Organism: Takifugu flavidus; assembly: GCF_003711565.1. NCBI lineage: Eukaryota > Metazoa > Chordata > Actinopteri > Tetraodontiformes > Tetraodontidae > Takifugu > Takifugu flavidus. The sequence goes on from NC_079526.1 coordinate 1,843,769, forward strand.
TCACCCCGAGTGGATGAACAGTCCACCAATAGTCAGTGGACCAGCCAGACAGACAGACAGGCAGGCAGGCAGACAGGCAGGCAGGCAGGCAGACAGCCATACAGACAGACAGGCAGAGTGTGAACAGTCTCAGTCTGTGTGAGTTCTGCCTTGAAATCGCAGCACTCGTTTACGTCTTCTTTGAGAAGACGTCAGTCCAGACCACACCAGTGCCGCATTTCACACTGGTCGGGACGTCCTGTATAGGAACACCCCGTGCACTCTTTCATATACAGCACCAGATGTTTCATGTGCCTTCCTTCCAATCACTCTTTTACAGAAATCAAGGAACAAAGAGGTAAAGAAGAGCTCAGAAAACATGTTTATCTGGCTGAACCATTAAAAGATCCCTAAACCAGATGCAACCTGCATCACACCAGTCAGACAGGCTGTGGAATTGCAGAAGATTTTGGAGCGTTTCACCCACAGACCTGGATGACAGTGTACCGGAACAGCTTAATTCAACACCTGCAGCTCTCTGCAGGATCCAACATTGACTGCTTTAAAAGGCTCGTTTGCAGAAGCATATACATTAGAAATGAGCTCCAGCGTGCAGAGCAGCATCGCCGCGGCTAATCACACATGCTGCTCACAAGATAGCTCGCTGTGCATAAAAACGGCGGCTGGTAATCTTTTTCGCTCTCTCCAGCATAATCCACTTTCGGCACCGAGCAGAGAGCTAATGAGAGGTGAAGCTAAGAAAGGAAAGGTCTGGACATCTACACACAGGGATTTGGATTATTTTTTCGGCAGAACTCTACCTCAAAGCGTTGAGAGCTGACTTTCTTCCCCTTCTTCATCCAGGTGATGCGAGGTTTGGGGTCACCTACTGCCTGGCATACAAACGATGCCACTCCTCCAGAAATCCCCGTCTGATCATTGGGGGACTTGATGAAGCTGGGCATGCCTGCCAGAGAGAGGTGAGGAGGCTCAAGACACGGGTGGAGGCAACAATCTGTGACACTGAAACAACTCTTGCAAACACCAGAAAATGTCAGTGAAACACACAAGTCTCTTATTTGGAATCCATGTTTGGACTGTGTCAGGGTTTTTTCTAACCAGAATCTCTTCTGAAGGTCTAGGATGAACCACGAGTCAAAAGTTTGAAAACACCTTCCAATCAATCTTGAGTCCGTCCCAGTTGCAGGTCCACCTCACTAACTCTTCGCAGGGCCCTTCTTGTTGCATGTATAATTGCGTGAATAAGATGTGTAAATAAGGGCACATACATGGAGCAGCACTCTGACAAGAACAGCCTTCTGGGTCTGATTAATGTATGTTCAGAACATTGTCTCCAAAACCCTATAGACACTGCAGAAAAGGCTGTTTCAAGCTTTAGTGTTGTGTATTATTATAACGCTGGCAGGTCAGTCAAATTTAACTTCATTTAAAAAGCATCTGTTACACTCCAGATTGTCTCTTGGACCTTTACAGAACCCAGAACTTTTCCGCCAAAACAAGCAAGAGTGGTGGAAAACCTCCCTTTAGCAGGAAGAAACCTTGAACTAACTAACTTACTACTTCCATATCTAAGCGAGGCTGATGCATGCGTGCAGAGACAGGGAACTGTCTCTGAAGAGCTGCAGACACACGGCGCTGGATGAGATTAGCACAAGCTGCTTGGAGCTCCGCAGTCAAGACTCAACTCAGCCTCAGCTCAAACTCCGACACATGTAACAATGACATTTTCTCCATTTTCTCCAAAATAGCTCTTCGCTTATTGGTATGAAAGACCGTAGCAGCTAGCAGTAACGAGGTTATCTGATGTGTGAAGCCTGGTGTCGTGTCTGGAGGATCACATTTGCACTCACTCTCCTCATGAGACGGCAGCACCAGTGTGGTCAGCAACAGGAGATGCAAAGCCCCAACTCTGAGCCCCATGGTCTGGCTGCTCTCTGTGGCCGTGGCGCCGCGACAGGTTCACTGTGACCTCACAGAAACGTTGAGAAAAACCTGCAGAAATACAGACAGCTTAGCAGGTTAGCGTAGCATCTCGCAGTTTCAGCTGTTTTCGTTCAAGTGAGCGATCTGCTACATCAACGCTAATTAACATCAGAACATGCAGAAAAAAAAGCCCCACTTTGACAAACATTTAAAGACAGAATATGCAGGAGCTGTCAGGAGGACACACACACACACACAAACGCACACACCAGAGAAAGAGTTCTGTCTAACAGCTAAGAACTGGGGAGGGTTTGGGTAGTTTTATACACTGCCTTTGACGTGTCATTAGTTGAGCAACGGCAGGAAAGGAGGAGGAGAAAGTTTTCAGCCTGCCTGAATTTACAGCCTTTTTCTGTACCACTCCTATTACAGCTGCAATTTGTTCACATTCCCTCCTCCTCCCAGATGTGAGCACAGACAGAATGCAACCTCCCCAACGTGCACAACTGTAACACAGCGCTGCATTACCAGCCCACTTAAGCAAAAGAACAAGCTGTTCCTTTGCACAGTTGTTTTTGGGCAGAGATCTGAGATGATTTAACACCCTGATAATGAAGCACGATGTAAGAAAATGTCTCCATAATCAATATCCCCTCATCTTCTTTGCTCGGCTCTGTCTGCAGAAACACCCATTACTGGTCCGCAGACGCCGATTAGCCTCCTCGTCTCTGTCTGGAGACTCAGAGAGACTCAGTTCTGCCTGCAGTGGGTCTTATTCACTTACTTCCTCCCGGGCGGCAGGGAGGAAATATTTCATAAATTTTAATGGAATATTACATTTCTACATACATCTAAACCTGCTTCACTAGTTCTAATTTAATTGCTGTAGTTTTTCCTATTTTGTTGCTGTTATTGGCAAAAGTTCTGGTTCTGGTGTGGCTGTACCAGTAGCAACTACCTCAGTCTGTAGTGGATGGGGCTGGGAAACGGTTCTTGGTTTAAACCCCAGTGTGGGCAAAATATGGAAGGTGTGTAGTATCTGAAGCCTGTGTATCTACTCTCTGCAGGCCTTGACCTCTGTAAGACCCTAACTTGTTTCTCAGACACTTTGGAGCCATCTTACACGTGTTCCATATGTGTTCAGCTGTGTTTATATGTGCTCGTGATTGAATGTCTTGTTTTTCCCCTATGGGGAGTTGCTGTGAGGCAGTCCCGGGGCCCACTTCTTCTTATGGACCGGACACTATACCATTTGGTTAGCTATATAGCGTTATGAGGTCATCAGAAAAGAATGTGTTTACTTGACCATATAAAAGGAGCTACCGAAGTAAGCACTTCAGAGATCTTCACCATCAGGACCACGAAACCTCCCTCGGGCAAGCTGCAGCGTCCGATAGATACCTGACTGTTCTGTCCAATAAACATCTCTTATAACCAAGTCGATGTCTGTGAAGATTCCTTCCTCATCAACACCTCTGGATTACCACCAGAAGAAATTCACCACAGGTGTTCTGGTAATGTAATGTGTTCTGAGCAAGGTGCCAAACCCCCACATGCAATGTTGCACTTTGTCTTTCAACTTGGGAAGGAAATTTAAAAATAGCTGTCAATGACAAAGTGATTCAGCCGTTGGACTGATCCTCCAGTCATCCTGAAGCCGGCCCACTGCTCCTAGCTTCCATCATGTGGAGGTGAACGAACAATCAGCATCTACGAGCAAATACACCGACGCTACGGGAATATTTGACAAGACTAATGGGGTCCGTCGACTAAGGATCGGTAGCTGACTCAGAACTAACTCGACTTCCGGGTGAACAGGAGAGGTTTGACCATTTGATCTTTGACGTGTTCGGGAAGCTGAGCTGGCAGTCTGAGAGGAATCACCTCTGGTGGACTCACAGGACACCGACGCTCTAAACCATCAGTATCGACACACTCCACCCAACACTCAGACTCTGCGGGTTGCTGGTACAACCTTCAGGTAAATAACGGGTCGCTAGTAGCTCAGTCTGTTGGAGACTGGGCTGAGGAGCCTCAGTGCAGACAAAACATGAAGTTGTTCTAGTAGGTAGAACTTTTACAGCCCCGCAATGATCTGAAGACTCAGCCCCCTGCCTGTGACCCCCAAAAGTGAAAAAGTGGTTAAGAACTCTGATGAGCGCACTGCTGAGAGCAAAGCTTCAACCTGGATTGTGCCTGAACGGTACCGTGTCCCATGGCTCTCATGACAGGAAGTGACATCTCTCAACGGACCTCTGAACGGTGCTGAGCGGTTCTGTGTCTGCTGTGTGATAATTCAGTGGGTCTGAACCACTTCCTCTGTGAGAGTTGTGACGTGCGAAGAGTGGAAACAGCTCCAAAATAATGAGGTTTAATGGCAACAGAATAGTAAGAAGCATCACCGAGGCTGCAAAGATGCTCAACAGGAGAAAAATATTACTGTGAGTTCACAAGTTCTGCCTGCTAATGCGTAACTCGCCCCCCGAGGCTTCTCTATCTGCCCTCAGCTGTGCACTGAAAGGATCTGTCTGTGAAGGAGAGCTCAAAAATGGTGCAAGGATCTCTGCAGCTTTGGTCAAATACTTCCCTTTTTAATCCCGGCAACATGAATGAAAAGATGAAAAAGCTGATTGTGAATCAAAAGTTCCTCACGAAACCTTGATGAATGCCTTTGCAGCGGAGTGTGTCAGAGGCAGATAAACTGGATGATTCCACCTTTTATGTTTGCACTGCAAACCAAAAGAAATCACTCTTGTTGACCAAAAAGCAAAAGAAGAATAAAAAATAACAAGAGACATGATTTTGCCAACAGAACCCAGAAATTAGATCTTCATCAACTGAGGCGTAAAACCTGAACATGGGAACGAAAAAAGTGAGAATTGTTTCTCATCAACTTGATGTCAAACTTGTTAATTTGCAAAGAGCAGACAAAGAGCAGCAGAGCTCCCAGTTCACGAAGCTGCTGCTGCTGGAGCTTAGCTGATGTAGCACAGCGGACGCTTCTAAACGGACGTGGGTTCACCTACTATAAGTATAATAAATGTTTGAAGTATCTATTGATGAATAAACACCTATCAGCTCAAAAATGTACAAGCTGCTGAATTCTGCTGCTTTTCTCCACTTTGCTGGCCCTCAAAGTTAAACAGTGACGGTATGAGAGTCTGGATCTGGAGTAAAATGCATGAATTAGTTATTATGAACTGTATGATGTCAATAAACATCATTGTAATAGACAGTTTGACTGCAGCCAAACCTGCATTTTTTATCATCGCTTCATCTTTTTCACTCCGGAAGAGCTGATGGAAGAGACGAGCCGCTAACCTGAAGCATGACAGAGTTGTGAGCCGGTAATCAGCCTCAGTGAGCGTTTCTCCCCGGCGAAGGTTGTTATGAACAGACCTTTGTGGCTGCTGCACCAACATGTTTGGGATCCAGCCGAAGATCTTCAGTGGATTCAATATCCGAAAATAACAGCAGGCCTTTGCAACAAAAGGAAGGGGCTTCAGAAGGAGCAGGTGGCCCCGTGGAAGCTTTAAAGTCCCCCAAACCGCCAACGTCTGCTTACCTGCATCAAGCTGCATGGAGGAAGCACCTATGCTGAGGAGAATCAGGCCAGCAGCCTTCAGTAGTCTCTCAGAAGTGAACAATTCCCAGTTTCCCTCCAAGCCAGTGGAGTGCTGAGCCTGGGGGAGGTGCGCTGAGCTCAGCCACAGGTAGAAGCAGAGTTCTGCAGCAGCCTGATTGATCTGGAGGCTCTGAATCAGCCCCTCCTGCCTCCCTCTTGGGGGTGAAATGCAGTCTGAGGCCTGGTGAGCAGCCAATGTCTACATGCATGATGTCACAGGTGTTGGATTTCAGTGGGAGTCTGGGAGAGGTGGGGGGCAGGCCCAGCACAGGTGAGACAGACCCCTCCCCACTCCCTCATGACTCGACTGGCACCAGTGGCTCAGGTGTCTGCATTAAAGTCTTAAGATCAGACACAACCACAGATTTAAACATCTTAAACATTTCAAGATCTTAATTTAAAAGCAGGACATAAGTGGAAATAATAATTAGATTACCTTCACCCAGAGGTGTGTGTGTGTGTGTGTGTGTAAGAACTGTGTGAATTTTATGAGCCAAAACAGCAAAAAGCAGCTGAGATCTTCAGCTGAGATCTTCAGATGTCATTATCTGTGCCAGATGGAGCAGCGTGATCCTCCAGCCAGGTCAAGAATCTGGTTCCTAGCGATAGATTCCAAAGACCAAACTGATAATAGAATAAAACCCTTTCCAGCTGACTTCTGGATGTCAATGGTGACGTAAAGGCATCAGTGGCCTCAATATGAAGGTGGGATGGGATTTTGGAAGTCTTTGATCAGCGTTTTTTTGATCATTTCCATGCAGCTTTTACAGCGTTCAGACGATTAATCTGCTGGTAACTTTCATGTCAGCTGTAACACTGATAACCAAATCAAACACACGTCTATCTTAGATCTCATCTTATCTTCCTGCAGCAGTGTTTCAGCCTGTATCCCTGCAGGATGTCAGCCTTTATTTCATATTTAAAGATTATGACACCAAAATCCTGAAGATCAAACACAAAACGTGGGGCTTGCTGATCGTTGGCGGAGCCTCGGTCGGTAGTTTGCATCCATACAGCCGTCAGCCTGTCTGATTCCCTCTTAGACAGGCCTCCCCCCACCCTACAAAGCCCCACGCACGGCGGAGGCGGGGCCTGTCAGAGTGTACAATTCACACACAAAATGGCATATTAAAGGCTTCTAATTCTGGTGGAAGGAAACATCTGGAACTCCTGGTTTCCTTCAAAATCCAGAGTGAAAGTAAACTGAGGGGTTGATGACGTTCTCATTAACGTTAACACACTCTGACGGCAGAAGAACCAGGAATCGTGCACATCACACACCGAAGACGCAGCTGTGGGAGCTATTCTGTTTGGTGCACATGTCTGGGATCTAACCCATGGCCTTCGTATAACTAAAGTAGTGGGATTTGAGCAGATGACTGAGGCCGTCTGCTCTGATTCTCATGGGAGGTTTTTCTGAGGAACAGAAAGGAGAAAGAGGGAGGAGGCGTGGCCTGTCCACCAATGGATGTTCATTGATAGATTTGAAAGACAGAGGACTTTTGGACACCTTGGCCAGTCGGGTTTGTATCCCTCCATCATGTAGTTCAGCTGTAGTTTGTGAAATTAAACTACAGTATTTGCCCATATTAAATGCACAGGTGTAAGACAAGCACTTAACATTGCAGTAGTTGGAAAAACGACTGTTTGGACCATAAATCTTTCCATGATCGATGTTATTAGCTTATTTGGCCACATCGATCCTCCTGTGTGCTGATACGATCCAGTACACAGAAGCAACCGACAGCAACTAGAAAAGAGTCATCAGAGTAATAAATTACACAAACAATCTAGTTTTAAAATGTTGATATTCATGAATTTGTTGAATAGAAAATGTCTCAGAGCCAGATGCTCCCAGGTAATGTACAAAAACTGTTTCTGGGGAGTGAAGGGCTAAATTTCAGTTGTAGTAAAACCTTCTGCATGCAGCGCCACCATGATGCTGAAACTGTTGGAACAACAACAATGTTCACGAAAAAAACAACAGGAAAACCTGCAAGATATATAAAGATAAGCAAACTGTGTGAAACTGTCATTTATGAGAGTGTGTCGCATAATTTTGTTGTCTGAAATGCAGATTCATTGATTCATTGATTCGTCCATTCATCCATTGAATGGTGAAAACCACCAGTTTGGGCCAACTTTGACCTCTCAAACACTTGTCTGCATTCAAACATTCACTCTCACATGTTGAGGTTCAAGGCTTTGCTCAAGGGCACTTTCGCCGGTAGATCTCAGGGCTGGGATCAGAACCACGTGGTGAGAAGCATTGGACCAGCTGGGCCACAGCTGCCCAGTTCAGTAAACTGGAAACTCCTGTCAAACCGTGACATGTAGAGCAACTAACCTGGAGGATGAATCCAAAAATCTGTCCATGTTCCTAAAACCACCTTCCATCAAGGATTTCCTGCAGCTCCTTCAATATTAAAACAAAGTGCAGAGGTCAGTAAGAGCCTTACTAGGGAGGGTGCTAATGGCAGACCCCCCCCCACCCCAGCAAATTATCATGACTCTAAATCAACCCCTGCTATTTCACTGGGTCAGAAGATCTATCAAACACAGGTAGGTCGCCAGGATCTGAGGATCCACCTGGAAGCAGAAGCAGGCAGGGATCCATTTCCTTCATTCACACCCTGCTCAGTCACTGGTTGAACTGGTTAGAGTGGAGGTATCACTGGGCCTTTCTCCAGCTGTCCTGCAGCTGAAAACTGAAACACATTTTTCCCCGGGGCATATCTGAAATTACAGACGTGCTCTCTTCTTCTTTGGGCTCCACACATAAAAACTGAGCAGTCTGTTCCAGAAGAACCGTTCTCTCACCCAGATTCACAACTTCAGTGGAATGATTCCACGTGTTAGCCGTAGCATTAGCATTGATCGCATCAATCAATATCGTGGTCCGGCAAACGTTACAGGAGCTAATGAGGTTAAACCTCACCTTAAAGGATTTGATGTGCCCCCAGTGAGGCTAAACCAGTAACCTTGGCAGATTGTTTGACAGCATTACCAAGGGTAGAATCCAAGTGTAAATATTGTAACGGTTGATAGTTGCAGCCTCACACACGCAGCTAATGTGTGATGTAACGTGCACAATGGCGAGAGACAAACCGGCGTTTCCTTCATACGTTTGCTTAGACCAAGTTGGAATAATGAGTCTGATTCACGTCTGCGTCTTTGTGATTTATCATCCTCTGTAGAATTCATTAACATTTCCTTCTTCTTCTTACAAAGAGAATCTCTGTTCCGGAGATAATTAAAGGTCTGGCGACAGTCTGACAATCACCTGAACCATCTGTCCACCACACCTTCACCAGACATGGTGCTTCTGCAGGTTTCTGTCACTGGACAACACAAAACCTCGTTTCTCTGAGGTGAGGGAAGTCCAGAGCCAGTCCACCAGGGCCAGGATTTTTTGCTGCCAGGTAAGTGACACTGTCACATGTTTTCCTTGGTGAAAGTGTTTTCTTTCTGGTAGGACAGAAAACCAGGCTGGATCCTCTCACGGATCCTAAAGGAGTAAACATAAATTACCGTTGTGATGTCACCAGAACCAAAGCTAATGGTGGCTCCTCTAAGCAAGTCAAGTTTGTTTACAGCCCAAAATCACAAAAATTGTTGCCTGGGAGGGCTTTACAAGCTGCACACTTGCGACCCTGGCTGTCCTCAGACCCTCGAACCGGCTCAGCTAGCATCAGATATTTACTTTTCCTTTACATTTTGCCAACAGAACTGTCTGGTTTCCTCCTGTCAGGAAAAGGATTCATTACTGCACACATCAGCAGGAGACGATCTGATACTCAGCATCTCAGCAGCGTGTGGGTGTGTGTGTGTGTGTGAGCCACTGGTGCTAATATTTCCAAAAGTGATATGCCAGCACTTGAGAGGATCAGCAGTGAGCCCAGAATCAGATGATAATGCGCAGAGAGGAAGCAGAAGCACGGTGATGTGCTCCGCCGCTAATATTGGCTATCTACGGCTGTGGTGGGCCCTGGGATGACGGAGCCTCCTGCAGGTCCCTGCTCACATGCTCACAAGCACTCCTGACATGCACTGGAATCCAAATGCATTCATCAACAGCAATCGGTGCCCCGGGCACAGCAGGCTGAACGTGTGCACTGATGAAGCTTTCTGGTGCTTCAAAACACCCACAGACCATGGAGGGCCTCTCTCAAGGGCCCCCCTAATGGGCTGGTAACAACCCACGTTAGGAAGAGCTGATGCTGCAGGTAGGCGGAGTCAGAGGGATCTCCACACGCAAACACGCCAGCTCTGATTATTCAAAGGTTAACCAGCAGCGTTTAATCACCAAAAAGATGAGGGTTGTTTACAGGACCAGAAGATGCAGCTAATGAGGAAAAATCAGCCGTCTCCTCACCATGTTTTCATGTTTCTAGACTACTGAGGACAGCTGTTGCGAAAGGTGTTACCAATTGTGGTTACGAAGAGACGTACTCTGCAGATATCTGGTAAATATGCTCTGAACTGGATTTGGCTCAGCTGCTGTGGCTGTCAGGAGAACTAATGAGCTTGTTAGACTGAAGGTTAATCCATCATTTCGGCTGCCTCATTACGTTCTTCTGAATATAACCACAGGAAGCGATCAATCACGGAATTATCCTGATTTGATTTTATTAATTAGAAATGAGTGATAGTTATTGTTCATGCTCATATATATCATTTATATTTTATGGTTTCCAATCCATCAGACTGAGCCCTAAAATCATCAGATCATTTAAACCAGACAGGTTTCAAGCAGAAGAGCGCACACCCTTCAGTGTTCTGCTGAAGTGTTCGTAGATACAGACTCCAGACTCGACTGGCGGTCCCCTGCCGCTGTAGACAGAGCTCCAGACAGGTCTCGAGGATGATGAAGGACTCGGAGCTTCATTGTCTTGGTCACGGCAGCTCTTCCAATCCATCACCGGTTATGTGTTTAACAAGGCAGCCGAAGAGCAGAGACGCCTGACCACAAGGACAACATCTGTCACGCAGCTGTGGTCTGATGGGAAGCACTTAACAAGGTCTACAACAGCACTGATGAAGGACTGCTTCCTGTTGTCCCCATCGGTCACCACTGGGACTGTCTGCTAGATTGTCCCACAGTCTGGTCCTTCTCTTTACGGATGTATTATTTGATATGATTCCATTCTTTCAGACCAAACCCCTGCGTGTGTGTGTGTGTGTGTGTGTGTGTGTGTGTGTCCCCTCCTGTAGTGTAATCTTCTTTAGCTCAGCTAAAACAAGCTGCCACAGTCATAGAGGGTGAGATGGACAGACAGACAGACAGACGCCCCCACAGCCCAGCACTGTAGAGCCTAGGTGAGAACAAGGAGAGATGGATGTGAAGGTATCTGCTGCTGTAATGACCTCATGAACCATGAAAGATGATGTTCCTCAGGTGTCAGAGACAGAACCATCTGATCCAGCCTATTAAAGAGCAGCCCTTTAATAGAATCACATCTCCCACTATGTTCTGGGGTTCTTTGGAGTTGCAGGAGAAAGGGGATGAGGAACCAGGTTATAAGCCACGAAACTTACAAATACTTAGTTTTCTGTTGCCTAGAGACCATCTTTGGGTTTATTAGAATAAATGCGTTCATAGGAGCTGCGTTTGTTTCTTCCTGGCTGCCTCACTATATAGAAGAATTACTTTGAGTAAAATTGTTTGAGTAAAAAAGCATAAACAACGTAATTTGTGTGTAGCTGATACAAACGTATATTTTAAGGTAGCTGCATTACAGACACCGTTAGATAAAAAAGCATTTACTGGTGCAATTTATTTATGTTGCTAAACGGATTAAATTAAAAGAAAAGTAAAAAAATCCTGACGTGATGAAATTTGGATTTAAGGTCTCTGTATAAACATACACGTGAAAAGAGTGGCTGTTGTTTCTTACCTGTCTGTCACTCGTCAGTGACTGGTCTCTTACGGTAATAAAATCATATACCGGTACTGAATGTTTTTGATCTAATTTTTCATATTACTACGTGGGATACCTGCGCCTTATAATCCGGTGCGGCTTGTATAAGTACAAAATTGATTTTCTTTCTAAAATCAGATTATGCGGCTTATAATCAGGTGCGCTCTATAGTCCAGAAATTACGGTAGCTGTAAGTTTTCACGGACACAAACACTGCTTGTAGTAAAACCCTGGGAGAGGATCAGTTGCTTTGTAACTCGCCGTCACCATGACAACCCCAGTAAAACTTGGGAACCCAGCAGCCGAATCTTCAAAAGACCAACAAAAGACCATCAGGCTGACGTTCAACTATAATTCCTATCTAGTGAAGCCCATATGCCCATATTTTATCTGGATGGTCATGGAAAGATGAAATTCACTGGAATCTTGAATAAAAATCAGCGGGCAAATGTTCCGCTTGCATCGCTGGAAAAGCTGGTTTGTTGTCATCTGATGAATATTTGTAGTTGACCATAAAGGCTCCAACATCTATAAACGGTCAATAACACACTGGTGGGGTAGAAGTTCTGCTCGAGAATCATCTAACCTCTTGAGTTTTAGCTCAACGCCAACGTTTTTGATCAATAGTTGCACTGAATCTTTTTACTGGTGACTTGATTTAAAGCTCTCACAGAAAAAAAGACATATGCAGCAAACATGTGTGTATATATTATAATAAATTAGTAACACTTTTGTGGGGAGAGACTGTAATACTGTTCTGCCCTCACTCCAAATATCATAAAAAAGAGGTTGAGGGACTATTTATATTAGGGACAAAGTATTTTTTTCCATCTGAGAAAATATTGATTAATTAAACTGTACTTATCAATACAGTATGTCATTAAACAATGTAATTAAACAATTGAACAATCATCTCCATCTGAGGATGCCACCTCACATGCACCTCACCTGCACGCCTGGTCCATGACGTCCCCCTCAGGGGACGAGTGAGCGCCTGCACTCGTCCCTTATCTGCCTCTCTGCCTCTCACTCTCATGCAGGTGTTCACAACTCAAATAAACAAGCATGTCTTGATCCTATCACGACTCCAACGCCAAAGATAAGGACTTTTCTGCCATCCACTTCCAGGTGGGGTCGTGACCCTGTCGACCCACAGAAGGACTGAAACAAGCGTGAGTCAGTCAATTAAAGTCGCTTATTTGCATTTGCGTTATCCACGAGCACCTTTGTGTGTTTATGATATAAAATATTGCAGTCACATTTGTTGTGACACAAGCAGCCAATGAAATGTTGTTTTTTCTTATTTTAGCGCCACCTGCTGACAATCTGTGGTACATGTATGTAGGCTCCACATGACTTTTCTGCTGCTATTACAGTTGCAGCCTGAAACGACTATTTCTCCAAGGAGCACCTGAATATCTGAAGTCAAAGAGTGAATGGCAGATATGATAACGGGATGCTGTAAGCGTGGTTAAAGCATGATTAAAGCCTGTGGAACCCTCCTGTCTCCAGGTCTGTGACAGCTCTTCAGTTCTGCATGGAGCTAGAGCCACGTTCTCTGTTCCAAACCTTCCTGAGAACATCTTAAATCTGCTTCGTATGTATGAAATGCTACAATAATGGAGTCAAAGCGTAATAACTGTTTAGTTTTCCCATATTGCTAGGCTGTTTGGGTTTTATTTGCCCTGGCATTCTATTAAATCAGCTACATCTATGTGTTCCATAGCTCCATCCAGCAGCTTCCAAGGGAGCAGCAGATTGCTGAGGGCCAGGTATGTGCCAGGCTCAGTGGGTCACATCCCCGGCTCCTGCCATCAGAGCTAGAGGCCAAACCTTCCAGCCACTGGGGACGTCACGCTCCCACAGAAACCAGGCAGGACGCTGCTCCTCTGCTCCTTACTCAGCTCACCAACAGCCGTACAGGCACATTGTGTACTGGACATATGAGCGTGATTCATATCCTCAGTCAAGCGAGAAAAAAACGAGATCTCACGCTGTAGACAAGGATTGGACAGTGGGACTGGAGGATAATTAGTGGGGATCTGGTTATGACTGTGGGGAATTACAGCAGGATCACAGGTGGTGGTTTTTACCTTTCTCAGTATTACTAATGTCATGGCTTTAAAGGATGACATCATGGCCTTCCCTTATTTGCTGTTCTTTTTGAGCTATCTTTATCTTTTAAAATGGGGGGTGGGAGGTCAGCCAGGGCCGGTGTTGGGGGTGTTGACAAGTGCCTAGTGGAGGGATCCCTCATCCAGTAGGCCTACCACCCAGGTGGAATCATCAGGGCTTGGCGTATTGTGGATTAGGTGACATCCGTCATGCTGAAGGAGTCCTAAAGGTCATGGAACGCCTGTGGGAGCCCCGGGGCATCCACCAGATACTGATGGGTCAAACTGTGCACAACTTGAGTGATCTCAGAGGCAAAAACTGAGGCCATGGAGAAAGACTATCAGCTGGCACCAAAATTATTCTGGCAGCCTGTCCGGCGCTTTATACGTCATTGACACGATGTGACCCGATGTCATTGTCATTGTGCGGTTCACACTAGAGGCGGGGGGTGTGGTGAGGTCGGTGGGGTGTTCACACAACACCAGTCTCCATCAACAGGCATGGTCAACTGCTCCACTTGGTCTCCAAACAAGGTTGTTTAAAAAAAAAAAAAACTCATGAGAGGAGTGACACAGGAAGTTCTCCAACAGGCAACCATGGACGAGGAGCAGAAAAGAGTCCTCCAGGGAGCAGGGCAGTGTGCCCAACCAGCCCACATGTGTTTGTAGACATGGAAGGGGCTGAATAGTGGGGCAGCCAGTGGAATATGGGGTGGAAGGACCCTTACAAAGGGTCACTGAGCTTGGGTTGCATTGCAGTAAGAGGGTCAGACTCCACCAGGGCTGCCCTTGGCCACCGATCCTGTTCACAGATTTGGAGGCCTGATGATTTTGTATGTCTGTTCCTTCCTTTCAGCCACATCTTTCATTGGCCTTTAGCTCTTGCTAGGACAATTCGCAGCTGAGAGTGAAGAGACAGCTGTGCTGGAGGGTGAGGCTCTCGGTCTAACACTCAACTACCAGCCCTCACCTATGGTCATTTAGGGAGACACCAAAAGGACAAAAGCTCGCAAATAAAATTTCCTGAAATGAGCTTCGTGTGTAGAGGTGCTGGGCTCAGAATAAGAGAGATTGAGGAGCTCAGACCTCTGAAAGGAGCTCAGAGTAGAGCCGCTGCAAAAGTCGAGGCGGGATCTGGATGGGAGGCCTCCTGGACACCTTTTTTGAACTTATTTGATGTGCTTCGATACGCTCACGACCACCATGTTCTATCCACATTTATAAATGCTGTGAAAAACATGACATATGTTATATATTGCGACACATGTAAAATAATATCTTTCATCTCAGCATGGTTATTATTTTTCTTTTTCAGAAAACCCCACAATTAGTGACCAATATAAGAAAATCTGACATCAGGTGAATTGGCTGAGATGAGAGAAACATAAAGACTGTATAGAAATCTGAAATGACTAATTAGCTGCTCCCCTTCTCCTCCTCCTCCTTCTCCTCCTCATTTCCATTTAAATGCAGATGGCATGTGAGTGGACTTTTAAAGGGTCAACCCAGCGAAGCAATCACATCAGACCTGTTAGTAATTATCTAAATCATGATGTAGAAACTGCACATTAAAGTTAAAACTAACATGGACACGATCAATACAGATGAACAGCTTTCTGAAGCAGCTGCAATTTAAAGTTTGGAGCAGCCGTTGAGGCAGACGTCACATCCAGTCACATCATCTAAAACATTTGATTTGTTCCTGATTCTGCAGAAGGTCTGATCCATGTCCAGATGGAGAGGCTGTCAGATCTCTCCAGGTTATTTAATAAATCATCCAACCCTTGGTCTCATTACCCTGACAGGAACACACTCCCGGTCGTCTTCGGCTGCCATTCTCCCTCAAAGCTCCACAATTGTGAAAATTGTTATGTTTCACACACCTGGTGACTCTAACCTTTCCATTGTGTGTGTGTGCATGTGTGTGTGTGTGTGTGTGTGTGTGCGCGCGCTGTTCTCTTCAGGAACATTTGAAGCCTGTTCTTTAGCTTGTTGTTGTGAGGGGAAAGAAAAGCAGTAGGGCCACGGCGTAGCATCCGTCTGATCAGGTTTCGACTGATCACGCTTTTGTTGGTCCATAATTGTTGAAATATTGGCAGTTTTTGCGCTTTTTACTGTCATATATTTCTCTACTTGTGATAGCAGCTACATAAAGGAGCCTCATTTGCAGCTTGCGTCTGTCTGTCTGTCCATCTCATCCTCTGTGACTGTGGCAGCTTGTTTTAGCTGAGCTAAAGAAGATTACACTACAGGAGGACACACACACACACACACACACACACAGACACACACAGAGAACACAGAGGGAACATACAAACTGCACAAAGGGAACTCAGAAACCTCTGGCTCAACCAACCAACTCAAAGCCTCCAACCCCCCCCCACCACACACACACACACACACACACACACACACACAGCCCCTGCTGCTACTGGTCCTGTCGTGCGACTAGTTACAGGTTTCTAAAGAGATTTGTTTTCCTCTGAATTGGGGTGTAGATTTCACTGAAAATCCTGTTTATGGGGCTGAGTTTGGTTTGCCAACGGGAGTCATGAGGCCGCAGCATCATAGCGCCACCTACAGTCTGAATACCATATGACAGTATAGTGTTTCATCCATCATCTCTATCACCACATGCACTGACACACTTATATGTTAGACTTTACTGTAACTTTGTTGTCATGGCGATGGAGCTGCAACACATTTGCAGCCTCCACTGAATCCCTGTACAGGACTGACATTTAGATACAGGTACGTTCCCAGGACATCATGTCCATCAGAATCTTGTTTTCATCCTCACAAGTTCTGATGGTCAAACAACCGAAGGACACCCAAAACATCCCATTTACTGGCCAAGTTACTCCAGTCTGCTATATGATGGTAGTTCTGGGCTGGAGTGAAAGAATGAGAGCTTAAAATGTTTCTGACTTAGGTGCTGGTGGACAGAGGAACATCAGGTAAAATAAACTATATAGCTGAAGAAGACCAGGTTTTTCCCTTCAGATACTCGAATCTTGCTCTGCTTTAGGGTCGGTCCCATCAGCTGGCATCCATGTTTGCCTCTCTGAAAGCGTTTGTTTTCCTGCTGAGGACGAGCGCACATCCAACGGGAGGACACTGTGAATTACTTAGCTGCGGAAAATTGTCCCACTTTAGTTTAGAAAAAGTGTTAGAAAATAGTTCAGCATCGTATGTTTTTGTAATGTTTCTGAAATCCTCCTCATCCTCCTCGTCCTCATCCTTCTTATCATCATCATCATCATCATCCTCATCATGATCATCATCATCAGTCCAACAAACCTTTCCCATCTCTACCAAATGTACGTACAGTATGTTTAGACTTTAAAAGATTATTTCTGCCTCTTATTCTGAATTATATGGGGGGACAGAAAAGCCGTTTTCTACCATATAGATGTACATTAGTCGTCATTAGTTATTTGTTTTAACACTGATGGTGAACATTTGAGGATGGATCAGATAAAGGTCCTCCATCAGACCGACTGTGACCCGGGATGGCTGCCTTTTACATGCAGAGAGCATTCTGGGGCACTTTCAGGTCACAGCGGGAACACTAGAATCTATTCATCCTCAACATGGAGCAGAAAAGAGGCTTCACACAGGAGACACAGAGGCGACGCTGTTGCTTCTGTCAGCTGATCGGCCCCAAACTTTACACCTGATCCCACCTGGGACCATCACACACAACCGCTGCCACCTGGTGAACTTAGAGATCCCACTATAACCAAGGTAGCGCTGCAAAGACTGACTGGCTGACTGACTGACTGACTGACTAACTGACATTCAACCAAAGCAGCGCTCAATGATGGCTGACAGATGCACTAAATGGTGGCTATTAAACAGAGATATTTATAAAACTGCTTTCACTGACACAACAGGCAGACACTGTTCTTTAGAGGGTGGGAGGACAGAATGACTTTGGAAAATAATAACACATCTTCAACAACGCTGCAGCTTAATGCACACACACAAACACACACACGCGTTCATGATTAGTAAAGAAAAGTTCACCATTTTGAGAGTTTTATGTTGTGTAAATCTTCTCTGCCCTAAACTCTTTGTTTCTCTGCTGCCCAGCGCTGGTCTGTGACATAAATGTGTGTGTGTTTGTGTGTCTCACTCTCACACTGAATTAATTTGAAAGAAAACCAGTGTGAACAGAAATCTAGCTTGATTTCCATCTGCAGGTCAGTAAGTGTGAGCCTGCCGTGTTCATGCCGTCAAAATGTGAGACAGGCGATGAATCCTGAGCAGCTCCTGTGGGATGTAACTGAAATAGTTTTAGCCTTCAAAGATACCTGGCCTGATGTGAGCTCTGTTTATGTTAACCCTTCATTTAAAAGAGTTAATTTTCTGGTGGAGACGCTGAGGGTTCCCTCCAGCCCCACTAAGCATGGATGAACATGGAGATGCTGAGGGTGTGAGAGCAGAGCAGCACCAACCCAAGTACACAGACAGGAGGGCAGCAGCAGCAGCAGCAGAGCAGCAGAGCAGCAGCAGCAGCAGCAGAGCAGCAGCAGAGCAGCAGCAGCAGAGCAGCAGCAGCAGAGCAGCAGCAGCAGCAGAGCAGCAGAGACGTTCTCCTGAAGAACATGAAGATGGAGCAGCCACAGCCTGACAAATCACATCCTTCTCCTAAAAGGAGGAACCGCCGCTCCGTCCAACTGCTCTGGCTGAAATATGCTGGTTTCATCTTTGGTCACCGGCATCATTCCTCCTCTCGCTTCCTCCATCTGTTGCTCTCCTTTTCTCTCTCTTTCATCTGTTCTTCATCAGGCAGGTGAAACAAACCAGCCAAAAAACCCACACAACTCCTCATCTGAGGAGGCCACCACACCAACAGGGTAGTTCATGTTTCTGCTTTGGAATTGAACTTAAAAAAATACAAAATTTAGCTTCAAGTCACATTATTTGGCATCAAGAATCAGTAATTAATGGTTCATTTTTCCTTACACAGTAAGCAGCTGATGAACCAAAGTCCGTTTACTAAGATGATGAATTAAAAATATCCTTGGCTCGGCTTTAATCCAGGCAAAACGTGATTCACATGAGACAACCACGCAGATTCTCGCTGCGTTCCAGCGGGATGCTTCAAATTCATCTATAGCTTCATGTTTCATCACCGAGGGTTAAATAAAATCCAAACTAGTGTCTGAAAGTCTTCCAACGCTAAAAATTCACCCAGAAAGCAAGTTAAAACCCCTGTACGCACTCTTACTACTGCAGACGGTTACAACACAAATATACAGATGTAACAAGAGTCATAAATGTGCCCTGTGACCGTTCTAATAAAGGTGGATTTTGGAGCAGTTTGCTACTGGTTGACAGTGGAAACACTGGTTTAGAGAATAAAAACCTTTATACTCACCCTCATCAATCTGTGCTGCATGTTGGACAAGATAGAGAGGAAACGCAGAGTTCCGGACCAGACCCAGTTCAAGAGAGAGTATTGCTCCAGTCCCGCAGCACCTGCTCCATCCCCCCCTCAGAGGTGCCTTGGGTGAAGGTGCGTGAAGGCGCGGTGAGGACGTGCGGCGTTTAATCCCTCCGCTCGGCTGCGCTGCGCGCTCCTGTCCGCTCAGTGCGTCTCCTCAGCCTCTCTTCTCTCCAACACCTCCGACTATTTGCTTCGCACTCTCATTCGGGAGGTCTCGGCCACCTTCGGTTGTTTCCGTAAACACAGAACGCGCCCGCCGACTTTAATTTAATCAGAGAATATAAGTTCTTTTGAATAAGCGACCATCGAGTTGAGATGGCGTTATTATAAACCGCAGTTATGTGTTATTGTGTGTGTGTGTGTGTGTGTGTGTGTGTGTGTGTGTGTGTGTGTTGTGTGTGTGTGTGTGTGAGTGCGTGTGTGTGTGTGTGTGTGTGTGTATGTGTGTGCGTGTGAGTGTGTGTGTGTATTTGTCCACGTCTTGACTACCTGTGGACGGAAGCGCACTGCTGCAGAACCAGCTGCTGGTCGCTGCTGCAATAACGACAATTAGGAAGATTTTTGATTCGTCAAAATAATTTTCCCAACATTTCTGTCGAAATAAAGCGTTCACAGAAGGTTCAAATCAAATCAAATCAAATCAAATAAATCAAATCAAATCAAATCAAATCAAATCAAATCAAATCAAATCAAATCAAATCAATCTTTATTTATATAGCATCTTATACAATCAAAATTGTTTCAAGGCGCTTTCCAGAATCCCAGGGCCTGACCCCAGACAAGCAACAGTGGCAAGGAAAAACTCCCCTTTAACAGGAAGAAACCTTGAGCAGGACCAGGCTCATGTAGGGGGACCCTGCTGATGGTCGTCTGGGTAAAGAAAGAGGAGAGGAGAGGAGAGGAGAGGAGAGGAGAGGAGAGGAGAAGTAGAGTGAAGGGGAGGTAGAGGAGAGGAGAAGGAGAAGGAGGAGGAGGGGAAAGAGGAGAGGAAGGAGAGGAGAGGAGAGGAAAAGGAGAAGGAGAAGGAGGGGGGAGGAGAGGAGAGGAGAGGAGAGGAGAGGAGAGGAGAGGAGAGGAGAGGAGAGGAGAGGCACAGAGCACAGAAACACACACAAAAAATATGATATACAATAGTTCATTCAGTATTCTATACATACAGCACTCTACAGATACAACAGTCTATAGATACAGCAGTCTATGGCTATAGCAGACTAGGCATACAGTATTCTATACATACAGTAGTCTATACATAGTCTACACACACAACAGTCTATACATACAGTATTCTAAAGATATAGCAGTCTATTGATACAGCATACAGCAGTACATGTATAGAATACATGCAGTATAGAATATGTAGAGTATTCTATACATACAGTATTCTACAGATACAGCAGTCTATGGGTACAGCCGTCTATACAGAACAGTATTCTATACATAGCTCCGCCACGTTCAGCCACAGCAGACACATTAAGAGAACTGAGAGCTTCAGGAAAATGTTTCCCTCATAGGGAAAGAAGATGAACATGAAAACATGCTGTCTGATCATCTTCACAGACCATATTCATTTTTAATGTTGTGGGGCTGTGTGGTTTATAGAAATAATTAGCTTTTTGCTGCCCCTCCTGGAGCGAAGCAGCCATTGATTAGCAGGTTCCAACCAAGGTTGTAGCCCGTTCAAAGGCAGCCAGGTTGGTCTGAAAGCTGCCAATCTGGTGAGACCAGCTCAGAGACCACATGTGAAGGGTGGATATTTTAGAGAAAGCTTGAATATTATCTGGTGATGCCTTCATTCATGTCCCTGGAGGCCTGCGGGGGACATCCTGTTAGCAAACACACAGACCGGCTCCAGGTCACATGACAAAGGTCCCATCACATGATCTTGAACCAGATGTTGTTTTTATGCATTGTTTATATATTCCATTCATTGATTAAACATAATGAGCCAGAAATAACCATGATTCACGAGGTAATTATTTATTTTCAGTTTCTTCTTTTCTACTTTTTAGAAAATTAGAGGATTAATGTGGATTAGATGTCTGGGCTCACACAGCTGCTGTACATCACAAGCATGTTTCTGAGCTGACATGGTTTGGTCCATTCCCAGCAGGATCAGAACCTCAGGCTCGTCTCAGGACACAGAGGAGTCTAATCAGAGCCCACACTGTAATAAGCATCACAGAAACACAACATTAGTATCAATGTATCACACAGGACAGCGCTCATCTGTCAGACACACAACACCAATAATAACAGGAAGAACCAAAGAAACACAAATACACCTTTATGATGACACATATCCTGGTGTGTGGTGAGAACTCACAGCAGCATTTGGACATAATGACATCAGAACTTGGTAAAATATCATCTTGGTTAGATATCAACAAGCTCTAACTGGTGCTATTTTCTAATGACAGGGGTAAAATCAAGTTCAGACACATAATGAGGATATTAGCATTGAACGCTAAATTCCTGGGGGGTTAGGAGAGATGATTATTACTCACCTTCATGCATTCATGTCCAAAAGTGTTTTTGTCATATTAAAAGCAAAACACTTACATATCACTCCACATCCTCTACTGCTCATTAATGTTACCATATTGAGTCTATAGCATAGAGGTAGCATTAGCGCCTTACAACTGTTGTTCTTCCTCCAGAAATGGGCTATCAGAACAATTTACAACATAAGAACACACCAATCCATGATTTATGAAATGGAAACTACTTAATCTTCATGACATTGTACAACTTCAAACGGTAATATTAATGTAAAAACCTAGAAATAACTTACCCCCATAATACTCAGAAAATCTTTCGGGAAAGAGAGGGAGGGTAAGAGGAAAATCAAGGTTTTGAACACAACAAATCAGCACAACTAAGAAACAGTCTCTGTTTCAGTTGTTGGGTAAAAACTTAGGAGCAGTCTGACGACAGAGCGGAAACAAACATGCATCACCTCAAACACAGTATGTACAGTATAAAGAGTTCATCTTCATTTAATACAGACAGGAACCCTGTATTACTGTTGTTGTTGCTGTTCTTATTGTCTCTATTACTGTTGTTGTTGCTGTTCTTATTGTCTCTATTACTATTATTGTTGCTGCTCTTATTGTCTCTATTACTATTATTGTTGCTGCTCTAATTGTCTCTATTACTATTATTGTTGCTGCTCTTATTGTCTCTATTACTATTATTGTTGCTGCTCTTATTGTCTCTATTACTATTATTGTTGCTGCTCTTATTGTCTCTATTACTATTATTGTTGCTGCTCATATTGTCTCTATTCCTATTATTGTTGCTGCTCTTATTGTCTCTATTACTATTATTGTTGCTGCTCTTATTGTCTCTATTACTATTATTGTTGCTGCTCTTATTGTCTCTATTACCATTATTGTTGCTGCTCATATTGTCTCTATTACTATTATTGTTGCTGCTCTTATTGTCTCTATTACTGTTATTGTTGCTGCTCTTATTGTCTCTATTACTGTTATTGTTGCTGCTCTTATTGTCTCTATTACTGTTATTGTTGCTGTTCTTATTATCTCTATTGCTGCTGTTGTTGTTGCTCTTATTGTCTCTATTACTTAGTCTTATTGTCTCTATTGTTTTACATGAGTCAATCAGACAGGGGGTAGAATCATATAGGTATTTTCTTCCTCCTACTCTTTTTGAACATGTAAAGTACATGCAAACAGTGTATGTGGAACTCTGAGCCTGTTCATATAACCACAAAATGGATTGTATCCTATTACACAACCTTGTTTAACACAGAGAACGTGTCGCAGGCAGCCCCTGGAATAGCTTAGACCCTATAGCTGTGGGAGTTTCATTACTTGCCTGTTCCTCCATGAATATATGTCTTCATGCATGTGTAGGAACACGTGTCACAGCAGTATCAGCGCTCAAATTCAGAGCTATACTATAAAAATATCGTGCACTAATTACAGTCAGCTTGTGTTTCTACATGAATGACACTGAATGCCCCCCCCCCCCCCCCACACACACACACACACACACGGCCACTGCATTAATACACAGTTGGTGGTGCCTGTCCTGCAGGCTACACTGGGAACACATTTTGTCCCTCCAGTTGATGCATTTAATTCTCTCCCTAATGTAAATCTCGTCCCAGTGGAGGAGCCATCGTGGGGCTAATGTATGATTTTTTATTTTAATCAGCTGAAAGAATAGATAAAACAGTTCATGGAAGAAAAGATGAAAGAATCAGGATGTTGGACATAGAAACTGTTGAATGAACTGGTGACACGAGAAGGTGAAAACCAGATGTTTACCTGCAGAGATGATGCTGCTTTAGCATTAGCATTTCTACAGCACTTACCATTAGTATTATTTGCTTGTGTGAATAACATCAAGAAAGTACAATCATCATCATCATTGCTGGTTTTTGGAACATATGTTGGAAAATCTGAGATCTATGCTAAATCCTGGTGCTGTTCATTTGCATGTGCGGGACTTACATTCATCACTATTGTGTTGTGATTTAGAGACACTTCCATACCGTCTGTTTATATAAGCACCTTGAGAAGTGTTGTAATATATCTAATATTAGCTCCTTTTCCCAGTGTACATCCCCTCAGTGACTCTTTCCTGAGGGGAGACCATCTGGTGGCCTTTGCTTTGTGTGTGTATGTGTGTGTGGGCACAATGGTAAGAGACACACTCATTTCTCTGTGATTGTCACCTTATTAATTATTAAATTGCTCATTAATGCTGTAGATGGGATGCTGTTTTGTTACGGTTTAGTTTGAAGAGGACTCAAATGCAGACAGGAAACAGCCAACTAAGTCTCTAATGTCTATTCTAACTGAAAGCAGCCTCGAACGCGAACGGTGGGTGGGTGGGGGTGTTGGCTCGGCACGGGGAAAAGCTCCTGCACGATTCTTCATGAGAGGACGGAGGCGTGGTGACCTTAAGAGTGAAGCTAAGAACAACAAAAAAAAAACAATTACAAAATCTCAAAGCTCAAATGAATCAAATCTCAGGGTCCAACGTTTACCACAAACCTGGTGGAACAATCAGACACTGGTCCAACGCCCCCCCCCAGAGACAGAACAGGGCAGGAACATGGAAAGCACCACAAAAGAACACCAAAACAAACACCCAGGACCCTGACAGTTTTGGTTTTACGATAGCATTGATTCAGTTATTCTATGACAACAGTGAAGCTGGATCTCTTCCATTTGCACATGTTCCTTTCATTCAAAACAATTTCTGACCAATGTATGTGCGATCCATGATAAGATAAACGATGTCTGCTGCTTTACTGTTGTGCTGAAGCAGGAAATGACAGCAGCTTGGTGTGATTTGCTTCTCTTTTCGTAGTATTTTTGTATTTCATTCTTGCTGTACGGTCACAAAGAGATGTCCTTTCTCCATCTTTTAGGGAGCTGTTGGACACATGTGATGTACAGCTGTGCAAATAAGAGACCAACTGCTACTGTATTCATTTTGCTTGAGCAACCATGGAATCTTCCCGTCAACGGTTCTCACAGCCAGTAAAACCAGTAGCTCAGTTCTCATTCCTCATGCAAAGAGAATGAACACAGTCTGTCCATCCTCATCACTGTCAAGCACACCTCACTGACTCTGGAGCAGCCTAGTCCTGGTCCGTGATGGTCCTGATCTGTGATGGTCCTGGTCTGTGATGGCCCTGGTCTGTGATGGTCCTGGTCTGTGATGGACCTGATCCATGATGATCTTGATCTGTGATGGTCCTGGTCCGTGATGGTCCTGGTCTGTGATGGTCTTGATCTGTGATGGTCCTGGTTTGTGATGTTCTTGATCTGTGATGGACCTGATCTGTGATGGTCCTGATCTGTGATGGTCCTGGTCTGTGATGTTCCTGGTCTGTGATGGTCCTGGTCTGTGATGTTCCTGGTCTGTGATGGTCCTGGTCTGTGATGGTCCTGATCTGTGATGGACCTGATCTGTGATGGCCCTGGTCTGTGATGGTCCCGGTCTGTGATGGTCTTGATCTGTGATGGTCCTGGTCTGTGATGGTCTTGATCTGTGATGGTCCTGGTCTGTGATGGTCCTGGTCTGTGATGGACCTGATCTGTGATGGACCTGATCTGTGATGGTCCTGGTCTGTGATGTTCCTGGTCTGTGATGGACCTGATCTGTGATGGTCCTGATCTGTGATGGTCCTGGTCT
This sequence comes from Takifugu flavidus, assembly GCF_003711565.1. Lineage (NCBI taxonomy): Eukaryota > Metazoa > Chordata > Actinopteri > Tetraodontiformes > Tetraodontidae > Takifugu > Takifugu flavidus. Next base: position 1,868,981 of record NC_079526.1, read on the forward strand.
GTGATGTTCCTGGTCTGTGATGGTCCTGATCTGTGATGGTCCTGGTCTGTGATGTTCATAATTTGTGATGTTTATAATTTGTGATGGTCCTGATCTGTGATGGTCCTGGTCTGTGATGTTTATAATTGTGATGGTCCTGATCTGTGATGGTCTTGGTCTGTGATATTCCTGGTCTGTGATGGTCCTGATCTGTGATGGTCCTGGTCTGTGATGTTCATAATTTGTGATGGTCCTGATCTGTGATGGTCCTGGTCTGTGATGTTCCTGGTCTGTGATGGTCCTGATCTGTGATGGTCCTGGTCTGTGATGTTTATAATTTGTGATGGTCCTGATCTGTGATGGTCCTGGTCTGTGATGTTCCTGGTCTGTGATGGTCCTGATCTGTGATGGTCCTGATCTGTGATGGTCCTGGTCTGTGATGTTCCTGGTCTCTGATGGTCCTGATCTGTGATGGTCCTGATCTGTGATGGACCTGATCTGTGATGGTCCTGATCTGTGATGGTCCTGATCTGTGATGGTCCTGGTCTGTGATGTTCCTGGTCTGTGATGGACCTGATCTGTGATGGTCCTGGTCTGTGATGTTCCTGGTCTGTGATGGACCTGATCTGTGATGGACCTGATCTGTGATGGTCCTGGTCTGTGATGGACCTGATCTGTGATGGTTCTGGTCTGTGATCTTCCTGATCTGTGATCTTCCTAAAGTTGTAAGCTCGAGGTGTAAATGGTTACCTAGGACAACCTGCTCAGGGGCCACAGATATGTTGCTGACACCGATAACTCTACGCCTCAAGGCTGTTCTCATGTTCTGTTTTTGTTTTACTGTTCAACATATTGATGCACATTTGAACCAATGTTGATTTTAGCTGATACAGGGTCAGTGTTCTACACCCCAGCTTTAGGGATTGCCAAAGGTTCCAGAATGCCCGGCTCTACTTGGCATAGATCTCTTTCCAAAACAAGACCAGAGGATGGATTCACAACAGCCCCTCTTCTGGCTCTTCTGACCACCGATAATGCTGAGTCCTCAGAGTGAAGAAATCTGAACAGATAACATTATGGCCTCCTAAATGTCTGGTCTGTTGAAGAAAGTATATTTATTTTTTTAAATCTTAAGTTCGGAGCTGTTGGAGAGTGAGGTGGATATTCCCCCCTCCCCAGCAAGGAGCTGTGATGGGCAGAGTCATCAGTTTCAGCTCAGAGCCCCCATTCAGGGGGAGGTCCTTGTGCTGCTCACCTGTCACTCAACAGCCTGTCAAGCCTGCAGCCTTAAAACGTTCTGAGGAGACGAGTCCTCATAATTTCCCAGTTGGCTGGTCTGCTCTCCACTGCCCAAGTCCAGGACCTGGACCACCTTCGTTTATGTCATTTCTTGTGTAGTTTCTCTGCTTCTCTCCCCCTTTCTCTCTGTCTCCGTCTACAGGTATCGCCACCTTCATAGCTGTATGCTGACCTGCTGACCTCCGACCCTGTTGACCAACTCTACTTTAATACCAGCAGCTTGTACTATTAATGTATTTCTATGATCTCTACCTATTCTCTCCTCAACCTCTCCTCCCCCTTCTCCTCTCTCTCTACCCAGCCGGCCATCAGCAGGAGGGTCCCCCTACATGAGTCTGGTCCTGCTCAAGGTTTCTTCCTGTTAAAGGGGAACTTTTCCTTAGTTACTTGTTGGGGGTCAGGCCCTGGGATTTTGTAAAGCACCTAGAAACAATTTTGATTGTAACAGACGCTATATAAATAAAGATTGATTGATTGAGTCTGCATTAAGTCCAGGATGATCATGTTGCTGCACAATGCTGCGTTAGCACCACAGTGCAAAGCTACCCTGGATCACCCCTTAGCCTGATGTGCACCTCTACAGTCCTCCATGAATGGAGCATTCTGGCTCAACCTTCTCTCATGCTGGCTGGTGGACATTTGACTGTGTGCCATAGATGGCCACCTTTGCAGGATGGCTCTCACAAGCCTCCTACTGTGACATTGCCTGTCCTTAGTATGAGTCCTCAGGTAGCTGAACAACCAGAAGTTCCCTCGATCAAGTGTTTAATGTTTCCTGTCAATAAGTCAGTGTGTGAACTGTTCTTGGCTGATTGTGATAACAAGATCAACAGCACCTCCCTATCCTCTCTCTCTCCTCCTCGACCTCTCCCTCCTCTATCTCATCCGCCACTTTCCATCTCTTGCCCTCTACTTCCCTCGCTCTCTCTCTCCCTTTACCTCTCTACCTCTCCCCTCTCCCTCCCCCTTCTCTCTCGCATCCTCTCTCATATAAATGAGTTGTGCAGTAGTTCCCATTGTCCCCTGGTGACAGTTATCGTAAATGCACACGTGCTATTTAGCTCCAGCCTTCGGTCCACTGTCACTGTCCCTCATAGAGATCACCCAGCTTCTTTTGTTTCTTTGTACCTCAAGCAAAAACAGGGGGATGACGCATTTGGGGCAATATGTTCTGATATGATAAGGATCCATTAGAGTACTATTTATATAAAAACCATGAAGAGAAGCAGCATTTTTCTCAAAGTGAAATCCTCAGACCTGCATCTTTATCCGCACCAACATAATACTGTGAAATTCACCTGCCTGCTTCTAAAGTTAAAGAAAGTCCAAGTATGTCCAAATCAGGCCCAAACCTGGTGGAACAGCAGTTAAAGCAGATGAACAACAGCTGCTCATCAAATGTTTGGAGGTATTAAACGGAGCTTTTATAACAGAGGAACATCCTCATCACAATACAGAGCATTCAAACTGTTTTTTACTGTCTTTTGCATCAGTGAATCCTTCAAAAGTGTGTCATCAAACATGTGACCTTTCACCTTCTGCCAGCTTTGTCATAATCAGAGCTGACGTGTGACCCAACAAAGACAGCATGTTTGTGGTAGTCCGACTCTGTTCTGCTCACGAAGCACTTAATGTTGGCAGAACTGTGATTCTTTGGGTCATGTCATGCGGCGCTCCTGGAGGCAGGCAGCTTTGAGAGAATAACCTGCTTCTGTCAAGATATTTATATTTCTCTTGGCTTTATTTAAGGAAGAGATTTTAATTCTTTTTCCCAGTGTCTTTACAGACTTTGTTGTTAAGCTATAAATGATGGATGGATTGAGGTCAGGCAACAAAAGGGAAAAAGGAAAAAAGGTTCTTAGCGAGTTGTGGGTGATTCTCCACTGGTTTTATTAATAGAACCCTTGTTATTTGGGTCTAGAGCCACTTGAAGAGTTGAACCCAGGAAAAAAAAGCCTGATGTTAAAGAACGCTGTGGGCATCATTGCAGTTGGCTTTGTTATGTTTAACAGCGGCTCAAAAGGGAGTTGAGTTAATCCTTGACTGCTGGAGAGAAGCTCTACTGTTAACTGTCATATTTGTTACCTCTCAACCATTAGCTACCACAGAGCACCACACCTTGACGTGGACTTTCTCCCATCCATGCAATAAGAAAAGTGCACTGAGTCCAAATGAGCACATGAGTTCAGAAGAGTCGAGTCCAAAACATTTATTCCCCCAAAATAGTGATGGTACAGCAGAGGGAAAATATGAGCATTCCAATAAAGCACCAATAAAAAACTGAAACTAAAGCTTTGTGTGTCATCTTTTATAGCTTAGAATATGGATGTGAGGGTCTCTTCCTCATGCCTCGTTTTGCTCTTGTAACCTTATTTCATTTGTTTCTATTGGTGGATTAATCTGACTTAATCTTATCAAAAACTATGTCTCTTCCTTTTCTGGTTTTATTGGTGTCTTAGAGGCTCTGCTTTGGTTTTTTAAAAAGAGATAAATCAGAAATCAGCTGTCACCATCTAAAGGTGCTTGGCAACTGTTGAATTCCACGTCCCTGAGCTGTTCGTTTTCTCAGGAAGAAACAGACGAACATTCAATTCTGAATGAATGAAATGTGTGATTTTTATTATCAGCAGAATACTGGAATTACTTTCAGAGACTTCGGGGGTCTTAAAAGAACACGAATGACTTAACAACTATGATGATTGACTTAACAACTCAATTAATTTACCAATTTGCCCTTTTCACGTGAGCCCCTGACGAAACAACATAACAGATAAATATCTCACAACAATTAAAATTGCAACTAATAAAAGTCTCTTTGTCCACATTAGTCAAACTAAAAGACCTCATTGGTGCCTTTGGTAGCATTTATTTCTAATTTGGCTCCAGGGTTATTGTTCCTGGTCATCCTTTTTTGAGATGTCATTTAAAGAGACATTGGTGCAGTGGTAGCTTAATAGCAATATTAAAATGAAAAGCCCAACACATATTAGCAGTCCCTTCCATCCTGGGGCTTCATCTTGTTTCCTTCTTCGTATGTTATTATGGTCGCGTTCTTCTATGACCTGAGGTCAGAGGTTACCAGCACAGGACCCTCTTTTCAACTAGCAGTGTCAGCTAACAGTTTCAGTGGGTGCAGTGCGTGGTGTGGTTGAACCGTTTGTGTTGGTGTCCAGAGATCTTTCCGTGTTTCTCCCAGACTCCTTATAGGTGCTTCAGCTGTGGCCCACTGGATCAGATGGAACCAGTGGTTTCTTTTTCCGTCTAGAACTGCCTGTGAATGTGGCTGCTGTGAAAATGGACTTGTACAGTCCAGTCCACCTGGGATGATTCAACTTCCTCTTAATGACTTTCAGAAACATCCAGTCAGCGACGTTTGCGGCCTGTCCTGACAGATTTTTCAATGGAGAATTTTCTCCTTGAACCTCTTAAGATAAATATGCTACCAGAGCAGTGAGGTCTGATAGAAGGACTCATGTGTGATATTTGACACATCAAGTGATTCCACTGCTTGTGTTTGGCACTGTGTTCTTAGGAAACTGTCTGCTCGTGCACGGCGAGAAAGGAGTGAACCCAGTCATTCTACTTACACTACACCTGAGAGAAGCTAAGGCAATTGGAACAGCATCTAACCATGTTAACTTTGCATCAGCACAAATCTTGGCCAATGTTTCTTTTAAAGATGTTAGTTCTTTCCACCTGACCTGGGGACTGTGAATGGTACACTGACCCATATATGTGCTGCAATCTCATTTTTTCCCCAACTTCTCGCTGTCACGCTCCTGTGTTTTGTTGCTGTGTGTTGGTGACCTGTTGTTGACCTGTTTCCTGGCTTGTGCTGGCTGCTTCCCCACCTGGAGCTGATCAGCATGATTGGAAGGCATTTTAAGCAGCCAACACCAGCTGCTTAAGCTTAGATTGTTTTGTCCCCGTTGTTGATAATTGAGCATTTTCTGATTTTGTAACTGTTCTGGTTTAAATTAACTCCCAATTTTTCTCTTTTTCCAAGGTTTTTGCGTCACCCCCCATCGAAGTGCACTATTCGTGGTTGGTTTCTCTGGCATGGTTCACTATGGCATGTTCAAGTCACTTTTGGAACTTTGTAAATTTTAGTAGTGTAAATAAATCTTTCACTTTCGAGTTTCGTTTCCTGCATTCGGGGGTTCCATCCTTCTATTTCTAGTCATTGTAATAGTACGATCTAACCACAATGGACCCCACAGACAGCAAGTCTCTTTGTCTCTCTCATATTCTGGCCTCCCAGGGCGCACTTATTTGCCAGCATGAAACTCCTTTGGGACATTTTGAGCTCCATCTAGGAGCTATCCGCTAAAGTTTCCGGCTTGCTACACCAAGCCACCTGTGTCTTTCACCTGGGGTTCCATTTACCTTGGTGAAAGCGGTTTCTCCCTGGTAGGATACAAAACCTGGCTGGATTCCAGCCTTCATGGATTGGACTTGCCCATCAGAGGAGGTCAAATCCATTCCTCGAGGGTTGAATTCAAGCCGGGTCCTATCTGCGTCCTACCAGGCAGGAAATGCTTTCACCTAGGTAAATGAAACCCCAGGTGAAAGTGTTTACCTGTAGGACAGAAAGTCTGGCTTGGATCCAGCCCTCAATGCCCACCCCTGATCTAAAGCTTCATGTAGTGCTCCTGCGGTGGAGATTCCTGTTACAAGCCTCAAACCTGTGGAGTCCATGCAATTGGGCAGGGCACGACTCTCCCCATCCTAGAGGGTTTGTTTGTATTGTTGAGAGTCCAGCCATTACATCGCTTGCTGCCCTATCCCCCCTAAGATGGTAAGTTCAACGGTGTAGGGGGGGTTACGAGTGGTGACTCCACCTGCTCCTCCTCTTCCCAGATCAATCAATCTTTATTTATATAGCGTCTGTTACAATCAAAATTGTTACTAGGCCCCAACAAGCAACAGTGGCAGTGGAAAAAACAGTGGAAAAAGTCCCCTTTAACAGGAAGAAACATTGAGCAGGACCAGGCTCATGTAGGGGGACCCTCCTGCTGATGGCCGGCTGGGTAGAGAGAGAGGAGAGGGGGGAGAACAGGTAGAGGAGAGAATAGGTAGAGAACATAGAAGTACATTATATTAATTAAAATAAGCTGCCGGTTGAGTGGGTCATCGGGCTCAGAGGTCAGCAGGTCAGCATACAACTATGAAGGCGGCGATGACACTTCCTGGCACACTCCTGTGGCAACTTGAATCCCTCCATCTAAATTTCCTGGTGGATTCTGGAGCAGATGGCTGCTTCATGAACAAAGAGGTGGCAAAGCAGGTCAAGATCCCCTTGGCGGAATTACCAGTGCCAGAGACAATAATGGTTCCAGATGGGAGGATTCTCACAAAGGTAACACACCAAACCATACATCTCACTGATTATTTCCAAAAACCACCATGAACAGATTCAGCTGTGGGCAATGTCTTCTTCCTCCCCCAGCGTTCTTGGTTCACCCTGGCTACGGTCACATAAACCCCAGTTTAACTGAGCTAAGGGTTCGCTAACTGGTTGGAGTGTTTCCTGTCTCACAAACTGCCTCCATTAAGCTCTCTCTTCCCAGACCGCTTCTATGGTTTCCCTCTTGGAGGTTGCTAATCTGTCAACCGTTCCTTTGGAGAACCATGACCTGGAGGTGTTCAGAAAGGGTTTTCTATAAGAAAAAGGATGGGTCTCTTCGGCCATGTATCAACTATTGAGGCCTCAACGAAATCACTGTCAGGAACAGATACCCCCTGCCTCTGGATGCTGACTTCAGTTCTCTTCACAAAACCTGTTTCTTCACGAAGCTCGAATTACTGAACACCTACCACCTCGTCCGGATTCACCAGGGAGATGAGTGGAAGACAGCGTTCAACACTTCCCTTGAGTATTTGGTCATGTTGTTTGGTTTAACAAATGTAACAAATGTCCTGCTGTTTTTTGGGCCCCCAATGACGACGTCCTGCGAGATGTGCTGAATAGGTTCCTGTTCATGTATGTTTGGCTTGTTCTTCAACGGCTACTAGAGAACCGGCTATTTGTGAAGGCTGAGAAATGTGAGTTTCATGCTGCTTCGTCACATTTCTGGCTTTCAACAGCAACACATGTCTCCAGATCTGACAAAGGTGTGTGCTATGGCTGAGTGGCCCACTCCCTCATTTTAGAAGTAGCTTCAGCAGTTCCTGGGCTTTGCAACGATTTGCCGTCATTTTAGTCTTAACTCTTAGCTCCCCTTACCAGCCTGACGTCCACCCTCTGGCCCTTAACTGTTGTGTTTTCTCTTTTTCTGAGGTTTCCATGTCACCCCTATTAAAGAGCACTATTAGTGGTTGGTTTCCCCACATCGTTCACCACAACAAGTTTGAGTCACTTTTGCACCTTTTTATATTTTGTAATTAAATCTTTCACTTCAAGTTTTCTTTCCATGTTTGTTGCTCCCGCTGCCCTCTGCAGTGTTCTAAGCCTTCAACTATCATGGAGGCTAATGGAGGATCAGAGGACATTTGGATCATGTTAAAAGATACCTCCAGCTGATAGCCAGCAGCTGCTATTGCTATTCTGTCTGCTGCAGTAGTTTCACATCCTTTTTTGTAATTTCTTTTGCATTTGATTATCAATCTATTAATCTTCATTTACGGTATATAGCGTCACAAAATTGTCTCCAGGTGCTTTACAGAATCCCAGGGCCTGACCCCCAAACAAGCAACAGTGGCAAGGGAAAAACTCCCCTTTAACAGGAAGAAACCTTGAGCAGGACCAGGCTCATGTAGGGGGACCATCCTGCTGATAGCCGGCTGGGTGGAGAAGGGGGAGGACAGATAATACTTGAGTGGGGAGGAGAGGCAGCCATGACCCAGCAGGGTGACAATTTCCTGATCTTTGCAATGTTTCTCAAGTGAGTAAAGCTCCTAGAGACTGTTTTAACCGCTGGTATTTAGATTCAAAGAATTGTGTGTTATGATGAGACAGATGTACTCCTCTGAACCTGAAGCAACACACTTCTACTTTTCTCACTTTTTCTGTACTGCATGTTCACAACCTGAGTTACACTCACACCTGAGTTTAAATGAAACACCTGCACCTATATTGCTGTTCTCAAGGACCTTTGAATAGATGCATTCAGCAGTCCTGATGGGATGATGAAGGTTAGAGTGAGAAATTTAACAAAGTTTAATTCAATGGGAACTGCAATAAAGTAGGATAAATGCCACAAGTCGAATTCATTATTCAAATCCAGAGAAATTATCATCAGCAGCCGATTCATTGATGAGTGTGTGATGTGGTGATTTCCTGATCTCAGTGATTCACAAATGAAACATTTTAGATTGTTTAGCAGGAGTGGAACTCATGTGTGTCGTTCACCATTAACATCTACAGAGCATCAGGTCTGGATCCATCTTTACCTTACATGCTGTCAGACCAAAAATAGTGTAACAGACATAAATAAAATGACTTATCTGGTTATGTTAGCCCTAGATCAGACATGCAATCAGAGGTTTTAGTGAAGTTTAATTGTGTCAATGTCTTAATATGTAGACAGAGGAGCAGAAGAAAATACATTGGTTTTTTTTCTTGTTTAGGACAAAGCTGAGCTATAAGGGAAGTTTTTCAAAAGCACATTTGCCATCTTGGCATTTTTAATACACTGTATCCAGAACTTTGATTGGTCTTTATACTATCCAAAGAGGAGGAAATAAAGGAAATCATTAAATTGCACAGCTTATCAGGTCTGAAAATGACATCCTCAATATATTTTATTAAAATGTAAATATAATGGAATATTCTATTACTAAATATAAATCTGTAAAATATATCATGACGAAGAAAATGACTTTAAAATGAACAAACTGAAAACAAGGTAAAAACAGATCAATGGCGGAAGGCCGGGCACGCCCACCGCTGCTTTGGGCCAATCAAAACCGGGGGCGTTCCCATAGCGCCCATCCAAGCTGCAGCCTGCCGCTGCTGCAGTTTGGACTTCCGGTATTTCTTAATGTCAAACACAAGCGAACTTAAAATAAACCAGTTAGAATGATGCAGGTGAGTCTTGCGCTGGTTTCCGGCGTGTAGTGAAGCTGCTGCACATTGGTCCATTTCCACATGGCTCCTCTCAGGTTCTGTGCGAACATTTCCTGGCTCTTCACCGAGCTGCCAGACTTCAGCAAGCGGATATACGCGGCTGCGGCAGCCGGCTTCCAGGCTGTGGAGGCGGCCTGGCTCTACGACTGCGACCTGTCGGAGCTCCAGAGAGCCAGAGAGGCCACGGGGGTGGAGGTGGTTCTCATCAACACCCCGCCCGGTAAACAGCACCGATGTGGGGCCAAATCAGCGGGAAACGGCCGTTAACTAAAACACCAAGCTAATGTACAATAAGGTTCTACCGTCGCTCACGCTTAAAAGATAAAAATGCTCCGCTTTCGTTTGAATGTTTTATTTAATCAGACTTATTGCAATGATCAGATAACTGGGAATAGCAGGAGCTCCTCCAGCACTCAATAGTTTACCTGCTCATACATGGGTTGTTATGATGTGTGCGCTGCAGGAGATGTGCAGGCAGGAGATCTTGGACTTGGAGCCGTTCCTGGAAGGGAAGCAGAGTTCAGACAGGGTCTGGATCTGGCTCTAGATTACGCCAGATCTCTGAGCTGCAAAAGGTGAAGCGTCAGCAGGTTTTCCTTCCTCACCAACTTGAGTTGTGGACAGTCAGGGTTTGGTTGACATTCTGACCTTCGACGCAACCTTATATTAAACACCTACGAACACTTTCTTCCCATACAAACTATGACTTTGAGAGGATTTATCATGTAAAACGTCTACATCGTTATGTTCATGTGTTCACCAGGATCCATTTGATGGCTGGCAGGGTTCCTGTAGGATCACAGAGAAGCACTGTGGCCCGAGACATGGAGAACACCTTCATACAGAACCTTCGATATGCTGCTGATGTTCTGTCAAAGGTGGGTGGTCTTCTCTGTCCTAGAGGGTCTCGCGGAGCAGATCGAGTAACTGCGTGGTGGTGTCAGGGTTCACCATCGATGCAGACTAATGAAAGTTCAACTTGTCATTATAAAGATAAAACAAATCTTCATATCTGTAAGTCAGTCGAACGGCGCAAGTTACCACGGTAACCGCTCCAATTTTACATACAGTTGTGAGAAAAAGTATGTATACCTTTGGGATTACTTTGATTTCTGCATAAATTGGTCATAAAATATGTTCTGATCTTCATCTAAGTCCCATCACCAGACAAACACAGTCTGCTTAAAGTAATACTGCACAAAAAATGACAAGTTGTCATGTTTTTATTGAACCCAACATGTAAAAATCACAGTGTAGGGTGGAAAAGTATGTGGGCCTTTGCATTTAATAGCTGGACGACCCTCCTTTGGCAGCAATAACCTCAACCAAATGTTTCCTGTAGCTGCAGATCAGACCTGCACACCGGTCGGGAGGAATTTTGGAACACAATACTGTTTAATTTCTGCCATATTCTTTGGATGTCTGGTGTGAATGGCTCTCTGGAGGTCAGGAAACAGCATCTCAGTCGGGTTGAGGTCAGGACTCTGACTGGGCCACTTCAAAAGGTGCATTTTCTTCTGTTGAAGCCATTCTGGTGCTGATTTACGTCTGTGCTCTGGGTCGTTGTCCCGTTGCATCACCCGTCCGCTGTTGAGCTTCAGTTTGCAGACTGATGGTCAGTTTTCCTGCAAACTGTCTCGGGAATTCCTGGGAATTCACAAAAGTAAACAACTACAGCCCGATTTCTAAGCTTTGCGTTTTGGCTAAACTGTTTGAGAGGATCATCAGTGACCAACTCAAGGAATTTTTAGAATCCAATATTATTTTATTTCCATTCCAGTCTGGTTTTACAGAACAGTGCAGCAGGTCCTAAATGTTTTAATTGAGGCTCTGGCCACAAGAAACATTGTGTCGCTCTTTTGACTCGGTGGACCACAGCATGCTGATAACAGCTTTACATCACATCGGCCTATCTAAACAGGCATCTGCCTGGTTTGCCAACTACCTGTCCAAGAGAACACTGGACATTACCAAAGGGGTGCCCCAGGGATCAGTGCTGGGACCCATTTTATTTTCAATCTACATAAACAATCTCTGTAATAACTTGTCAAATGCAATGATCATTTCTATGCAGATGACACAATTATTTCTTGCTGTTCAACTTCACTTACTCAGGCTTTTGAGTTTTTACAGGCTGCCTTTAATGTTTTCCAGTCCTGTTAAAATCACCTTAAACTCGTTTGAAACACAAATAAATATCAAGTTCATGGTTTTCTCTCATACAAAGGTGCTACCACAGAACATTCCAAATATTGAAACATCCAAAGGAAAATCTATAGAGCGTGTTTTAAATTACAAGTACTTGGGTTTCATCTGAGATGAGGAAAACTAAACTTCGTGTGATGCTTGGGTTCTTTTTCAGAAATAGAACCTGCTTCTCTCTCAGGGTCAGACAGAAATCAGTGACAGCAGCCTTCCTGCTTTATCTGAGTGCGCCTCCAGTCCTTGGACGCTGTTTGTCATTCAGCTCTGAGATTTGTCACTGGCTGTAGTCATCTTAGCCACCACTGGGAATTGTACATGAAATCAAATTGTGTGCAGGCAGAAACAAGCACTGGCTGACCCTAATTTAGAAGGCTCTTTTTGGCTTGATTCCTCTTTATTTCCTTTGCCTTGCGTTCTTCCACGACACTTGTTTCAGCTTCCTCGGGTAAGGACTGATTTTAGAAAAAGAGCTTTCAGCTTTGCTGCCTCAGGACGTGGAATACACTCCAGACTGAAAGTCTGTGAAGTCATTCCGCTTGGAGCCTTCCGTTTATCCTGAGGGAGAGACAGCGTGAGACCTCTGAGCAGCCTGTGTTTCAACTTTTCTATTGCTGTTTGTTGTTTTGTTGCAGCTCCTGCACTTTTTACTCTAGACCAACCACGTGTGACTGCTCCTGTGACATGTGCTGCTCACCTCTTGGCCAGGTCACCCCAGGTTTTCTGCTTCAGTAAAGGTTGATAAATGTTCCCATCGATGTTCCGCCCAAACAACTCCATTTTGGTTTCATCTAACCACAGAACATTTTGCCAGTAGTTTCCTTACTGTAGATTTGTGAACAACAATGTTAGCATGTGCCAGAGATTAGTCAGTCTTCAGCGGACACTCGAGGATTCTTCTCCACCACGCTGAGCATCCTCTCGTGGTCCGACCACACCGAGGGAGAGTAGCAACAGTGCTGAACTTTCTCCATTTGTAGACCGTCTGTCTCACCGTGGACACATGGACATCGAGGCTTTCAGAGATACTTTTGGAACCCTGTCCAGCTTCATACAGGTCAATACTTGATGGTAGATCTTCTGAGAGCTCTTTTGTGTGGGGCATGTTCACATCACTCAATGCCTCCTGGGAACAGCAAACTCACAGCTGGTGTGTGTTTTAGAGGGCAGGACAGTTTTAACCAACCTGGGTTCTCCTCACATTAAGTGGACTCCAGCTTGGCTGACGGCTGGCTGCAATTAGCTCTTGGAGAAGTCATTAACATGGGCTTCACATACTTTTCCACCCTGCACTGTGATTTTTCCATGTTGGGTTCAATAAAAACATGAAAACTTGTCATTTTTTGTGCTTTTTTAGTTTAAACAGACTGTTTGTCTGGTGAATGGACTTAGATGAAGATCAGAACATATTTTATGACCAATTTATGCAGAAATCCAAGTTATCCCAAAGGGTTCACATACTTTTCCTTGCAACTGTAGATGACCTTACATAATAACCACTTTCTGAGTCTTCGGGGTGCAGAACAGTGATGTGAGATCTTGTCCCTCACAGGAAGGAATGACGGGTTTGATTGAACCGATCAACTCAAGGATTACAGATCCCAGGTATTATCTGGACTCTCCCCATCAGGGTACGACGCCCCAACACTCATCATCGGTTAGAAATAATGCCGCTCGAGACTTTAGCGAGAAGATCAGATGTCCTAAACACGTCACGGTTCACTCACACATGCAGGACATCAGATGTTCTCTTGGTAACGTAGATCCTACTGAACTGAAACACGCTGTGCTGCTTCACTGGGAGAACCGTGGAGGAACTCTAGAGCGAGATGAGATGACAGAAGAGATCAGGGGGCTGAAGCAGAGCTTGGCGTGTGCTGTTAGCTCCTCAGGGAACGCCCACGTGGGCGCACTTCAGGATCAGCTGATTGTAGTTTAAGAGTGCTGCACTGTGACCTGTTACTATTCTAATGTATTCATGTCATATTTAATGTGTAGCGGCTGCAATACTGGAGAAGGTGGGACGGCCCAACATCAAGCTGCAGATGGTGGGAGAAAAACATCCACATAGGTAAATGGAGCCGAAATCACGATCCAGCTGAATGAATCTGTCGGATCTGTTGCAGGATATTTTTCACTGTCAGATAATGGATGGAAACTTGTCCCAAAACCTACAGAAGTATTTACCGATCATTGGTGAGTAAACTGAGCTACAAATGCATGGAGTCTCTGCTGTTTTCTGAACAGCTCAGACCTGCTGCAGCAGCTGTTCCCTCAGACTGAGGAAGCTGGTGGTGGCTGGGTCAGTGCAGAGGTGGAACGCTCCATCAGCTCAACACAACCGTCTTCATCTTGAAACAATCCACATGAGAAAGGGGCCAGTTTTAGCTCCTTAAATCATCATTGACTCCACCCGCCGCCGACGCTAATGTGTGTTCTGAAACTGTGGCCCGATACCTGGAACCAGCTTTCGTTGGACAACAATGACGGACTCTGTCCTGTTCAGCTCACATACAGATCGCTCAGGTCCCGGACAGGAATGAGCCCGACAGCGCCGGAGAGCTGAACTACAGCTTCCTGTTCAGCACACTGGAAAAACACGGTTACCAGGGTTACATCGGCTGTGAATACAAACCACTCGGTCAGCACCTTTTAAAGCTGTTCTGGAAATTTAGGACAAATATTTTAGCAATTGTTACTTTTGGTTTCAGGTTCTACAAAGGAGGGACTGGGCTGGCTCAGCAAATACACCCAGCAGGCCACGACTACAGGCGTCCGCTAACAGTCAGACGGTTTCCACATTTGATTTATTCCATAGTTTGTCCGTTCAGAAGATCGTTCCAGTCAATGGAGCTGGATGGCAACTGTAATAAATCAAGAACTGAGTGAAATTGGGTTGCGTTTTATCGACTCTCTTTACTTAGATGTATCAGAATCAAAGCTTGGAGGCATCAAAAGAGACGTTCTTTAGTTCTGGATGATGTTAGAAGCCAACATGAGATGTTCCTGTTGTGGTGTTTGAGGTCAGGTTAATTACAACAATGAAGGTCACTCACTGGTCCAGCAGTTGTGTTCATTTATTGAGCACTCCTGTACTGTTGCCCACTGTACAAATCTTCTGTACATACATGTATATACATAATATACATTACACACTTCCCTTCGTGTGCATCAGTCAGGAACAGTAAGAGCAGCTCAGTTTAGTGCCGAACACTTCTCATGCAGTCAGATCAGCCAGTGTTCAAACTTTCACATTCAAGCCTCAGAAGTGAAACCTCATCGTCTACCTGCAGCTCTAATGAAGTCATGTCTGGTGGAGCCGCTGCATGTTCTGAGTGGGGAAACGCAGGTAAAACTCAATCCATTCATCACCCATCATCCACGGACTTCTCCCTAAACAGGGAGGGGCGGGGAACTGTGCTTTGGAAACACTCGGTACCGATTCTGTGGTTTGATATTGTGCAAATCAGCCAAGTTTTCTTACAAAAGGCATGTCATTGGATTTGGAGTAAATGTCATTTACTCCAAACCCATTCAGGCACTTTCTCGATCGTGACCCCAAAGATCTTGCATGAAGAGCCGATGGATCACCGTCACCTGCTGAGTTTAGGGAGAAGAAGCAGGCACTTCAGGGAAGCAGTTATGGCTGTGGGTTCAAGTATGGAACACGATGGCTTTCACGCCGTCGCCAGGGCAAGTCGCTCAAACCCGTAAACATCGCTGAAAGCTTGCAAGGTGCTAGAGGAAGGCACACGATGGAGATGAACCGGGGACCGTTGAAAGTGAGACGCTTCAACTTCAGCACAGCACGACTGAAGATTCTGTTCAGCCCAAGAAACCAAAACCAAACAGTTTCATCAACTGAAGCGTCAGAGCACAGACCAACTTTGAGGTATCTACAGCAAGCTGAGAGGTTGACCAGGCTTCCAACAGGGTCTGTGGTCCAGTCAGCTGAGGACAACCAACACCTGGAGCGGCAGTTACGGGCTAGAACCTTGTGAGGTTCTTTGCAGTGATGCCTTAAAAAAGAAAGTCCAGTGTTTACGTTGCTCTTCATGTTGGACACACGATGGACCTCCTCAAGCAAGGAGCTCTGCTAGAGGACACCAGTTCCAAACAAAGGATTAAACCAAAGCTGTTTGGCATCACTGAGGCTGGAGAAGCTGAACGATGCAACAATCGTGCCGCCAGTTACAAGCAAATAAAAGAGTTGAAAAGCAGCAGCAGCAGCAGCAGCAGGACTCTCCTTCCAGGTTAGAGCCTCAGCGTTGCAGAAACGCCCCACCAGGCTGTGGAAGCTGCTCCTAAGGCCCCAAACTGCTGCGTCCTGGTCACATGGGTGAGGGCTGAGGGGAGCTGGCCAGCTGACTGGCTCTACAGCAGTCCAGTCCAGAGGTTATAGCAGGCGGTGTTGATGACAGACTCCAGGTGATGATACATAGAGACCAGCTGAGGGGGGGGGCTGCTGTTGGCCTGAGGCTGCGACGGCAGCGGCTCCCGGAAAACCACCTTCAGGCTCTGAGAAGAAAGACCCGACCGTTCACTAAAAGGGCCACTGCTGACCATTATCACCACAATCGTGTCAGAAACTCACCGTTTTTCCAGCTTGTGTATCAAGAAAAACCAGAACGAAGCAGTCGGTGAACTTCTGGTTGAGAACAGCCTGAAAACACAAGTCCAGCGTAGCTGCATCAGAACCAGAAACCCTTTCTAGTGTTCTCATCGACATCACTCATTTGGATCTTCTCTTTTTGACCGCTTCATTCTAACTAAACATTTGGTGTGCTTCTATCACTGCCCCAAAAGCACAAAGAACAATAATTCTATTATAATATTATAATAACCATTCTAATATAAGTCATCCTTGGTCTTATTATTGTATTGCTCCTTCCTGATGAGGAAGCAGGTAGCTACTCACGACTCCCCAGCATTTCATAGGCCTAAACATTTCTCCATCTTTATTGTCATCTTACTGAGAACTTAGTTTCTCTTTTACAGCTTTTTGAGCCCAAACGCCTCTGATTAGATGTTAGATTTAATCCTGGTTTCATCATCACAGCCTCTTCTAATGCCTGCTGCGCTCCAAAAAGAATAACAGGGAACAACAAGTGCGTTGTTTCCATCAGAAGATCGATGCAGCCTCTTTAACCCAGTCTAACCAGTCTGTGGCTGCTGGGGTCCGATTGGAGCGTCTGTCTCACCAGATACTGGACCCCGTTGTCATCAAAGTGTCTGCAGCTCTGAGGGAAGCGGTTCAGAAGGACTTTGATGAGACTCTGGTACCAGGATGGACTCATTGTTAGGAAACAGTCCTACAGAAACAGGCAACCGTGATCAACAGAAATCATGAAATTATGGTTTGACGCATAAAAGGGATGATGCTTCAACACTGAACAACCAAGAATGTTTCACGGGTACCAGTTGTGGGTCGATCTCGCCGACCGAGCGGCTCTGAACAGCCTCCAGCAGCTCCTCCAGCTCACTGAAGGTCAGCCTGGTCAGCTTGAGCTTGTCCAAGGCCAGATGTTCTCCATGGAACAGCCTCTGCCACAGGTTGTCCCGGCGACAGTGGCCCATGGCCTGCTCCACGCTGGACTGGATCTTCCTGCGAGCTGTGGCCACCTCGGTGTTGAGCAGAGGGAACGGCGGGGGGGTATAAAGCAGCTCCTGAGCCTCTGCATTCCCCCCCACCAGAGGAAAGAACTCATTGCCATCACCGGACACGCAGGCAGCCGCTGCTGCTTCAGACGGGCTCTCGTCCCACAGGTCCTGCTCATGTGACGGGCTGGCTTCTGACCGGTCTGCGCCGAGCTTCCCCCCGACCTCCGCGGGGTCCCGGTGAATCTGCGGGAGCTTCTTGAAACGACGCATGTCAGCCGTGAGGCGCGGGAAGAGTTCTCTCTGACTCGTCATGATCACAAAGAACCGCAACCTGTAGACACAAAGACAGAAGGAGGGGACGCGTGAAGTCGACTCTTCATTTCTACAGGTGAACCTTCCTGGGGGGTGAAGTTCCATCGGTCTCCCCGAAGAACGGGTCAGATGGTTGATGGAAGGAGAGCTGCGGCTGGATAAAGGGTTGGTTACTGGTCCTCAGACAGCAGAATCTCTGGGATCCACTGTGGACCTACGACAGCCAGGTCGGTGGTGCGGACGCTCAACGGGAGGCGTGTTATGGTTTAGAGCAGGCATGTCCAAAGTCCGGCCCGGGGGCCAATCAGATTTCATACGGCCGCAACTTCAGTCTTACAATGTATTATTTATGGCCCGCTGGCACTAACAGAATAAATAAATCACTAAAATGTAATTCCTCCTTTCTTGTAGATCTTGTAAAAGACAAGAGCAAAATTTACTTGTTTTAAACTTGAATGATAACAGACAACTTTGCATTACATTTATCAAACTCATGGAAATTTAAGGTATTCCATACAGTTCAGTGTTCAATGTTATCTGACTCTCCAGATATGAATTAAAGGCAGAATTGTGTTTGTAGAGTTGTTCACGTCTGCCTGAGTGGCTTATATTTGGTTACACTGCCATTTGAAAAATAAAGAGAATTGTGACAATGAAAATTGTTTTATAATAGTGTACATTTGCATGTAACTTTTCTGGTTAAAAAAACATCAGAAGGATCTACTGGCCCCCGGGCATCTTCACGTTATCAAATCTGGCCCTCTTTGCAAAAAGTTTGGACAGCCCTGGTTTAGAGGAAACCAGGAAATATCGTAAAGGTGGAACCAGACACCTGTGTTTATTGGTTTCACGCTGCTTTTGAATCACTAAATATGTCTAAAATACATCAGAGCAGGTTTGAATGCTGCTTCATGTTGCAGCACATTCAGACTTAGTGGTGCCCCTCCCAGGCTAGTGGGCCCCCCAGGGTCCCCGTCAGTATTTGTGGTGCTGCTGTTACCTCAGCAGGTGTCTCTCCACGTCCGACTGTTCTTCAAACGGAGCAGCATGGTGACAAACCACCAAGGTCACGTCAAAGTCATCGTGGTGGTGTTGACCCTCTAGATCTGTGTAAGAGCCGGAGCTGTTGTAGGGAAGACAGGAAGAAATGAGCAAAGCCCTCAAGTACAGCAGAAATCCCCCTCAGGGGCCGTTTTACCTGTTCCAAACAGCCACCAGGGCGTACTCGTGGAGATCGGCTGTTCCTTTCTTGGCCTCAGTGGCCATTGTGGTTTTAGACATGCGAAGCGGCTTCATGCCGTACGTGCCAGCGTGGTCAGTGATGTAGTTGTAAAGCTGATGAGCTGTTATCATCCCCGTGGAGATGGAGAAGCTCCCTGATCAACAGACAGATTGTCGTGTTTTACAATAAACAACTGATGATTCAAACATCTATTGTGCTTCCTTGGCTACACATGATACAGTGTAGGAGCAAAGTTTTATTCATTTCTTTATCTTTAACTCAGAGGAATTTCCAGAAGTCTAAACAAAATTAATTAGGAAAAACTAGTAAAATGGAGCAACGTGTGGTTGTTTCCCTTTCCTGCTGCCAGAAAATGTCAGTGTTTTCCTGACCGATAGGACTTTAAAGGGCTGGAAAAGATTCACCCCACCGGGTTGCTGACTGAATTCTGCTACAGATAAATTAGCCAATAACTTCTAAACACAAGACATGGGCCTCAGGCCACCCTGGGGTGCGAAGCTGTCAGCCCCAAGAACCCAACCGAGTTCTCCGTGTGAAGCCTTCAGCACCCGAGTCACCTTGGAAGACGTGGTTGCGGCCAAACTTGGGGATGTCGGGGTGATGGGAGATAAAATCGTCCAGGAAGTCGGTCAGCTGGTAGCCCTGGCGCAGCGTCATGTGGCAACCAACCAAGTACTGGTGGACGACTCGCAGGTGGAAGTCGTAGCTGAAGGAGTGAACGTGCATCAGGTCCCGCACTTTGTCGCACTCTTCAGTGAAGAGCATGGAGAGCTAGAACGCAGGTGGATCTTAGGTTAGCCTGATTCTCAACCACAACGCGTACATCCTGATCTTGGTCTGTTTCTACACGCTGTTCCTTCTGTTTACATCAGGGGAAAGGAGCAAATCAGACGCAGCTAAAAGCTGACTTAGACTCTTTTTAAAGAGTCATTTATGTAATCCTACACAGGTGAAGCACCTGTATGCTGCTATGTTTGCTAACAGCCATCCCTCTGCTCTCAGCAGGGTCCTTTGGGAGCAACGTTCATATAAATAGATTTCTGAAGAGTTCTTACTTTAATGACAACATCAAATGTGTCACAGAGATGATTATTCTGACTTAAACGTCAACAGTTTTTATTAAAGCGGCGTCTCCACATCGGGATCCCTCCGCCCCCACAGCGGTCCGTCCTCGGGGTTTGCTCAGACGCTCGATAAAGGTCAGGACGCTGGCAGCGCCATCACTGATGACTGAAAGCAGGAGGGATGACCGTTAGCTTCAGCTCCCAGGTGGCGCTCTCACCGCAACCTGCCCTGCCTGACATCCACACGCTGTGGTGGTGGTCTGGAGGACAGAGCTACATGATTGACAGCACCAGCCACATCAGTAAAACTGGAACCAGTTTCTATACTTGCTCAGACACATAAACCTAAACAGCTTTCTGCTGTGAAAGTGCTAACAAGAGCCATGAATCAGCTCTGTTGACCTTTAGGTTTAGAGTGTGTGTTGTTTCTACCACCAGGGATCACTGTCGGTGGTGTGTGGGACTATACAACAGTAAGTACTCTATACTCTGACGTATAGAGTGCTTACTGTGGAGTGAGTTTACCATCCAGTTGTCAGCCAAAAGGGAAGGCTCACCTCTTCTGTGGACCTTTAGCGTGTTCATAAACAACCTTTTCTTGCAGACTGAGAGTAGTTCAGTGTAACCAAAACTTAAACTACTAAAACGGATCCCTGGAATCCTTCAACAGCTTCAACACTCTATACACAGATCACATCAGGTGAACAGAGCAGTAGCGGCTTTTAGCCCTGTGTTAAACATGATTTTAAAGCTCAGACACAAAGGAAATATTAAAAGCATCTTTCGGCCAACCTGCTAGCTAACAAAGATTCAGGAGAAGATGTAGGAGCAAACTGATCAGAGCAGGCAGAAGACACAGAGGTGGCTGCACAGACACTTAGAGGGTCACAAGCTGAGACACTCACAAACCCAAACAGCAAGCACAGAGACTTACAGCCTGTTGAGAGTCAAGAGAACAAACAAGGAAGTCACAGAAAAGCTCAGCTTCAGAGGAGAACCAATTTCTTGGATGCACGACATTCAATAACCCAAAGGACTGAGCGCTACGTTGTAGCAACTGTAGCTCCCACAGCTATGAAAGGTCATTTCATCAACACAGAAACCAGGTAGTTGCCCAACAGAACACAGAGATGGAGGTGTGAAAGGGGGAAACCCAGGACTGATTGCAGCAGAGCAGAGCAGCAGGGAGGGACGGAGCCTGATGAGACAACCCTCCTTTGAAAATGTCTGGGACATACCACACAGTCAGCCAGTGGGCTGGCGTCTGGGAACGGCCTGCAACGAGGTTTGGTGAGGAGGTTGCCCTGATGGAGAAATGACATGAGGTGGGACTTGGCAAACACAGACAAATGCAAAGGAAGACGGCAGATTTAGTTTGAGGAGAAATACTGAAGTCGTGTTCTCAAAACCCTTTTCAATCTGCACAAGTGGAGCCAGAGGCAGGACAGAAAACATCCCACTGCTGGACCCTCAACGGTGGACTGGACTGAATGGAACTGTGACCCGTGAGGTGGATGGGTTCGCTCCAGCGTACCTACCCAGGTGTGCAAGGTCCTCATGTCCAACAGGGCTCAGCAACAATGGAGGGAGAGGTGGAGGAAGGAAGGGGTGGATGGAGGGAGGGAGGAAGGGAGGGGTGGAGGGAGGAAGGGGTGGATGGAGGGAGGGAGGAAGGGAGGGGTGGAGGGAGGAAGGGAGGGGTGGCCAAAGGTAAAGCCACTGTCCAAATGAGCAACCATCATCTCCATGGAGACCCCAGCAGCCCCGGAGAGTCAGATTTGAATGACACATTTCCACCTGAAGCCTAACGGACATTTCTGAAGAAAGACGCTCCATCTCAGCGGCTCAGACGCCCCTCATAAAGCCAGTGAACTGTCCAGGAGCCCAACCAGCAGCTCCGTGTGCAAATACAGCCACACACGACAGCCCTCTTCCCAGAACGCTGCTTCTGCTTCCTGTCTAAAGGCCTGAATGTTCAGGAATCCTAATGTGAAAGTTCAGCTTCTGATCCTGCGAATGAATGATGGTGAGTGAAAGGCAGGACTTCCTTCTGTAGCTGATGTTTTTCCAGTGCTTAACTGGGTAAATAACAGCCGTTTAGAGCCGTTCCTCCATCCACACAATCACAAAATCTCTGACTGAAGTAAAGAATGAAAAGTTGTTAAAGTTCCCGACAGCGTTTAAACGCCGCTCACAAGTCCAAAACCCAAATCATCCACACATCCAGCCAGCTCCATCTTTCATAGTCTCTGAATATCAGATTGAAGTCTGGCACTATTTATCAGTTATCTTCACATTGTGGAGCACCTACCTGTGAGTTGACTGTCTGGCCCATGGGAACGCGGGAACACTCCAAAGCATACTGCTTAACACAGAAGTAACAACCCTACAGGAGACAGAGCAGCTTTAGCCCTCTGAACATCATTCACCTCTGGACGCTAGGAGGTCATCTGTGTAAGTGTTCTTAATAATGATGTCTCAGCCCACCTGAAAAGCCAGTTCCATCAACACAATTCCTCCAGGCAGCGCCCTCTGCAGGTGATATGCAGCAGTCCCAGGTACTGTAGCCTGCAAAAATGTTCGAATGATTCAAAAGGATCAGTCCTCTCACTTTTTCAATAAATGTGTCCATTGTAAAACCGTATCAACCCACGAGACAACATCCCCTTCACTCAAATGCAATTTCTACTCAAGGTCTGAACCCAAATGTGATCAGGTTCTGAAGGTTCTGTCTCTGTCTCTGTCTCCTCTTCATCATAACATTATCAAGGCTAGTATAAATATGTTAAATTGAATCATACGCTGTCAACGTGACAGCGACAGGTTCCCCTCATCTTTTTACTGATGAGGGGAAGAAAAAGGTGAAATGCTAAAGCTAATGTTGCTGCTGCTGTTGTTGACAGCTAAAGAAGGAAATAAGTGACGTCAATTCTGCATGTCTCTGAAGCTAAACTGATCAAAAGTGTGTTTGAAAGGCTGGTTGGAAGAGAGGAGGAGTGATCCTGATGCTGATCATGCTAGTTTCTCATGAAAGGCACAGAAGGCTGTGGTCCTGCTGCTCAGATTTATGAACCACTGTGAACTCTACTCATACAGCATTGGGCAGCAGTTATAGTGAAGGCATGAAGATAAGAAGGAAGTGCTGACCGGACACATGGACAGCCCTTCCTGTCGCGCAGCCTGGCTCAATTCTCAAAAGAGCGTTTGAGACATGATTAAGTCTTTCTGCATCACTGATGCTGCCACTGACCTTGGGGCTGTCCTCACTCTTCTGCTTCACATAAGAAAAAGACATCCTCCCCTCCGATGACATGGAGCTCAGCATGGCAGCACGGGCCCGGGCGATGCTACAAGAGACGAAGGAGTCATTTAGTCAAGCCAAAAGCGTGTAGGCCAGAGGCCTGTTGCCGCGGTGACGAAGTGTTGTTGAAAGGATTTCAACCTTTTTCAAATATGGGCTGATCTTTAATGTATTTCACAGTAAAGTGAATCCACTGTAGTTGCCAATCAAAATGTAAAGGAAAACACCAATTTACTTTGGATTTTACTTCGCAAATAAGCATTTTGCCTGTTTCACACTCAAACCCAATGTTGGTTCAGGAGCCTTCCTGGCCCTGCCAGCACACACCTGCGGGCTGGAGATTGAGGTCGGACCTGGACCAGGATGAAGCCGATGCTTTGCAGGTACTGCACGTATTGCTGTAGGAAAGTTCCAGAGATCTCCAGGAGCCAGGGCTCTTCCTTCAGCCGCGAGGGCAGAACCTCTCCCGAGTCCGTGCTGTAGCTGCGGTCCCGCCCCGACATTGCTGAATCACTTGAATGATGACGTTTCTGGTGACGAGTGAACAGCAATTAAAAACATTAACCAGCAGTTTAGAGTCCAACGCTACTGAAGTTTAGTTACATCATGTTTCAGGGTCTCTGAAATACATCATTCTATAATAGTCATGTCGTCCTGCGTTCTTTTAGATGCATGTACAGATGGATCATTTATTCTAGAATATAAGGAAGTTAAATATGTTTCTAGAATTGAAAATAAATAGAGATTCTCCAAAAATACCTTCGCAGGAGGCTGGACAATCTGTTCCTCTTGGATCTGCTTGCGGAAGACAGGGTCGAAAAGGAGAGGGGTGGCACAGTAGTGGACCAACCTGGACGACTGCTTCAGTATCTCTAAATCTGTCCCCTGTGGACAAACACAACACCCATCAAAAAAGGGTGACTTCACCACAGGTGATCTGAAAACAACCTCCTAACTCTCACTGACGCGAAGCTCTTTAGCATGAACATGAACGTTGAAATGAAAGCTGCAACATTTGCGAGAGGAGGCGGCTGTACTGTAGCTCTTCAAAGGCAGTGACAGACAGCTTCCCCTCGGCTTCAGTTCAGTAAAATGACTTTGACAAATTCATGTTGCACAGCGGCGAAGATTCTGTTGGTCTGTACCGACACGCTGGCCTGAGCCAAGCCGCTCTCACGCTGTCCACGTTACGCTTGTTCAGGTGTTTCACATCGTCCCACATGGAACGAACCGATACGTCCAAAGCACCAGTTTCCTGAAGTCTAAGCTCCCTCCACCCCTCCCGACCTTCATACGGGTGTGTGTGTGTGTGTGTGTGTGTGTGTGTGTGTGTTTATAAACTCTCAGCCCTGCTGCTGGTGGCAACTGAAAGGATTTCTATCACGTGGGACAAATTTTTGCCACACAACAATTCTAAATGTGTATTAATGAATAGCTCTTTACTGTTGACGTCATTCTGTGGTTTTATAATGTCTTTGCTGAGCTCTTGGAACCTGGTGAGACTTACTGAAATGGGCATGTTGGACTGAGCTGATCTCTGCTGCCAAGTGACAAAGAGGTTTTCAATCTTCATCTGTTTCTCCAGTTCTGTGAGGACAAACACAAGTCTATGACGCCTCCACAGCAGCAGCTTCTCACACACACATACATGTACAGAAATGTTACGCCTCCTTAGATGTTTCCCCTTCTGCAACTTTTCCTCATCACGGTCATCATCATCATCATGGAATCATAGTCACTATAAACTCAGATTATTTCACTGATGTTGATGGACTTGAGCTATGTGTTTGGACAAATGTTCACCCTTTGCACAGGTCCAGCTAGATGATGGCAGCGGTGCCACAGTGGCTGTTTGAGATGCTCCAACAAGATTTCCAGCTCTCCAGACATCCTAGAGTCCAGTTAGATCCAAAATTAAATGAAGGAGGATGTTTCACAGAGCCGCTGTCCTCACCAGGCCAGAAGAAGACAGGGACCGAGATACCTGCCGGCACTCTGAGGGATCAAAGCTTCACTGGCTCAGACGGGTGCAGACACCAACTGTTGGCCTGGTTCTTCACCGGGAGAGAGGAGCAAAGAGCAAGTCTCTTTTGAAGAAAGCTCCCCTGGAACTGGCCCAAAGGCAGGTTGGAGAGTCCAGACTCAACTGGAAGAAGGTTCTTTGGTCTGATGAGACAAAAATGTTTGGCCACCAGACCAGACGATACGCTTGGAGATAGCAAAAGCTGCTCATTGCCACCTCCACAGCACCTCCAGGTCGAGCCTGGTGGAGGCATCATCAAGCTCTGGAGATACTTCTCAGCAGAAGGTTCTGGAAGGCTCATCAAGGTAGAGTGAGCATGAAAGTAGAAACATATCAGCAAATCCTGGAGGATCATCTTGCTCAAACTGCATGTATTGTCCAGGAAGACAATGGCCACAGAAGGCCGCAGCAGAAGCTCCAGAGGAATGTTTAGAGATAACAAAGTTCTGGAGCCAAAGCCCAGATGACAATGCTCTTGTTGTTTCAAATCTCTGGTGGTGTTGTCCCTGGCCTGCAGAGGTCTTTTTTCTATCAAAGATGGTCCAAGGAAGGAGCAGTGGAAGGGTTAGGGTTCCAGGTGATCCAGGTGGACCGGAATGTGGCCAAGCAGGCGTCAGAACACTCCTGATCCCAGCTCAGCCTTCCATAAAGAACAAAGAACTGCAAAGTCCAGACGTTCCAGACTGATGGAGACCAAGCTGCTTCTGCCAAAGACTGACCTGCAGAGGGCGAACATTCACGCAAACACTTATCTTGAAAATTCTTGTCAAATTCCTGTATATTGTCCATGAATTCATGTATAAAAGTAGGAAAACGGGAAACGTCCCAGGAGGGAGACTTTTTCATACCTGCTGACGCTGAACCGACAACTGAATATTATTAATGTACCAAGATCTGAATTATGTTATAAACTGTGACATGACCCTGAGAGCAGCTGTTTCAGATTTCCAAAGACAAAACCAACCATTGTTCATCAACTACTGTTAATTATAGTGCTGTGAAAAGTGGCTCGCCTCTTCGCTCAGCAGCTTTAATGTCTAAGAGTTGGCCGCCATGTCGAGCCACCACGTCACCCTCCATCAAGGGTCGGACGGTGCAGACGTCCCTCAGAGCCTCGTCAAAAGGAAGCAGCTCAGACGGGAAGTGGAGGGGAGCGAGACTCCGGCCAGGGCCGCCCAGACGACCCTGCTCCTTACTGGGCAGAGGAGGAACCCCGCTCCGCAGCAAAGTATCCGGCTCCACAGAGGCACACAGGAATGGATTGGAATCCTGGGAAAAATGGAAGTAAAGATTAAAAAATAAATAAAAGAAAATCAGTAAAACTGGGAAACAGTTTCTGAGGCAGCCATCTTGTGATTAGAGAGACAGATTATTCTATAAATTGTTTTAATTCCTCTATGGAATTAAAACAGATGCCTGGAAGTAGCCACGATGCACATGTGTCAGTGGCAGATGGGGTGGAGAGCCCAGGAACTGTAAAAAGGCCACCTTGGAAGTTTTCTAGGGATCAGATCCAATGAAACTCAGCACAGTGGCCTTCCTGTACTTCATACATTCAGAAACTTGGATATCCATCCAGTACATTGTGTGTCGCCCTGCTGGCTATTGAGGGGAACTTTTGGGTGAGTTTGTTCAGTGGAGCAGCTCAGGGTACAGATGCCCATGTACAGCAGAGCTGGCTGCACCATAGCCACAGGCTGGAGGGTCAAACGCCACACTGGTGCTCCTTCTGCTCCTCATCAGGGCCGTGACAGATGAAGCTCTGTTCAGGCAAATTTTCTGCCGCTCTGACTCTGCCTTCTGTCCTGGCTCATCCGCAGTGCAGCGAGGAAGAAGAGAAAGAGTTATCAAAGAGGAGAATGTGTGACTCATTTTGTCTTTGAGCTTGTAACCGACCGTGAGGGCAAAGCTGAGGACACAGGGGCATCTGTGGTCTCTGGGTTCTGATAAATCTCCACGGGGATCAACAATAAATGTGTGGCGTTCTTCAGCCGTTTCAATCATTGTAATTCAACTTGAACAATGTTGCATTCTTCACGCTGCCATGGCCAGACTGACCCGCTGGGACCACCGCGGGTCAAAATCAGCTGCTGACCCTGTCCAAGCCCCCCTACCCCCACTCTCCCTGTGTGCATGCACTTATTCTTGGCTCAGGGAGTCTTTCTGGAGGCAAATTTGATTAACACGAAAATAACTTAAGCATAACAAAATGGACCAAACTCCAAACTGCTGTTGCGTGCACATCTTTATGCACAGATTAGTTTGATATTAGAGAGTTGAACAAAACTGACAAAAAAGTGATTTTATTTACCAAAATGATGATGAATTTAACGTGTAAAACTGGTCAGATCTGTGGGCACCGTCAGAGACCTGAGAATTCTAATTTGACTATGAATCCTATGTGAACAAGCGGCCTCTTTTTTGCCTCTAAAATACTGCAATATTGCAACTATCACCACATCACAGGTTCTCTAGAATATATGCTAGCAGTGAGAGAGGCATGAGGTTGGTGTCTGCACCAGAGAGGCAGGTACCAGCACCATCATTGGAGGCTGTTATCTGAAGGAGAGAGGACACCAGATCGCTCCATCTCTCTGTCTCTATAGGTAATAAGAACCTTCGGATGTGACCTCTTGTTTTCCCATTTTACCATACAAAAATAAAATTCTCGCAGGCTTTTCTCAGCCTTTTAGATGAAGATGAGCTTGGAACTGATCCTCAGGCCACAGCAGCTGTATATAACCTGCTGCGTGTTGGGACGTGGACAAGCTGATGCTGGTCTTTACCTGTTTGGATTCCATTTCATGGATGGGAGCATCAGAAAAGCAGTGGTGATGGAAAAGGCCCATCTTCTGGTTGAGCAGACAGTGAACAACGTGAGCTCTGGCATTTTGCCACTTCACCAGGCGAACAAGGTCCCGGTTCAAAGCTGTGCCCAGGTCCACGGACCAGTTATAACTGTACAGGGTCACCTGAGACAACAAGGTCAAAGGTGAGTACAGACCCTAAAAAATGGTTAATTACTGTCCTCAAAGTACACGATTCAGTTAAAAGGTACCAAAGGGACTGAAGATACAGACAACATGTGGCCAATTCACCTTTTTCTCCTGGATGCTGATGAAGACAAATCTCTGACGGGGAGCCAGACCTGCCCTTGCTTTGCTGGAACCAGTCCAATCACTGGTTTCAAGAGCATCGAAACGCTGGAAGCCCTTATGAGCTGTTGCGGAGGAAGAAAGTCAGCGTTTAACTGAAGTTCAGCATGTTCACACAGGAACTTTTTATAACCCACTTAAACAGTTCTGTACATCTGATCTCTAACAATCAACAGGAGGGTTACTACCACTGAAAACAATTAGTATGTGTGAGTAGAGCTTGCGGTAGCATGGAGGTGTGGATTTGTGTCAAACATGATTAGAATCACAGAAAAAAGGGGTTGTTGTCAGATTTCAAATACTACAAGTTTTGATAAAAACTTTGATTTTATTTAGTTCATAAAGAAAGAATAACTAGAGTTGCAGCTGAGTTCAGCAGAACGACAGCAGCACTGAGAAATGGAGCTAAACAGGTCCAAAAGTCAGGTTCATTCCAAAACTCCTGCTGTGAATCATTCTGCCAAACACCCTTCCGTATTAGCAAACAACATAGCTAGATAACATAGATTCTTCAGGTACTTATTTATGGGGAGTTCTATGCAAAGAAACAGTTAAAGTGTCCCATCAGCATCAGAGCTGAAGGGAAAACTTACGTGTAAACCTATTTAGCACTGGGCTGTTTTCCTCATCTGATCTCTCTTCTGGAGGGCAAACAGAGATGAGACAGACAGCATGGACAGTGAGACAGACAGCTCAGCACAGTGACGGTGGTGGAAGCACAACGCACTTCCAAAACTAACAGCTATTAGTCGGCTAAAGCACAGACACAAAACAAAGACAGATTTAAGCTGCGAGGCGACCCACGTTGGAAGCTCATGCTCAGGCAAGTTTGTCTACAACTACAGTTAAAACAACATGCTAACATCAAACTGTTTAGGCTCTGGATGAACAGCTGATCACAACTCATTCTGCAACATCCTAAACACGGTAGTGTGCTAATAAAAGTAGTGTTTCATGTTCACTTTGACTTGATTTAATCGGTCTGGGCGAAGCTGCTGTAGATAGTTACCCTGCTCTGTGCTGCAGTGCCACTGCTGGAAGTTACGGCCAATGAGGATGAAGCTCCTGGAAGTGTCTGGAGGCTGGCTGAAGTTCTGGCCAAGAGGAAAAGGTTCGAAAACCTCTGCCGCTTCAGGACGCCTGCGAAAATTTAGATAAGTTTAAATGCAGAAACGCTCGTCTAAAATCCTGACAGATGTTTATTATAAAAATCTTCCTAAAGTGACTTCAGTAATCTGAACACTCTTCCGGAGGCTGAGTGGATTTCCTGGGTTTTCATTCTTATTTTATAGTGATAATGAGATGTATCAGTGGTTCTGACCCCAGCCTAGATGGTCCACGCTAAAACTGAAGACTGACCAAACCGCTGCTGATGATTATTATTTGTAGAGAAAACTCTGATGAATCTCCTTACAAAAAGATCTTTAATGACCCAGGCGGTACTCTCAGGGCACGCTCACACTAGCAAACCCTGCTGCACTTGAGTGCTCTTTCCCTCTAAAGGGAAAGGATTTCTGGCTCTTGTGAGGGCAACAGAAGGGGACAGAAGAGGTGCACGTGAGCCATGTTCTCAGGTCGTATATCAATGTGCTGATGGAGGAATCAGTGCTTGAGGAATCAGGGGCTTCAGCCTGGCACGGAACAACTGGCCCTAGTGTGAGTGCAGAACTCTGAAGAGTTTAGAGAAGTTTTCAAATCTACGGCAAATGAAAATCATTTGGACTCACTTCCTCCTCTCAAACGCCTTCACTGTTGTATCACAGGCCAACGAACTGACCAGATTCACAATCTCTGCCAGGATGCAGGGCAGAAGGAACTGAGCAGCAATGTCGGCAGTGCATTGCTGGATGGATGGGCAGCCTGTTCAGAGAACAAAGGTAAGTCACTGACACCAGGTGGGACTCAGCTCAGATAAAGGGTTTCACTAAACCAATAAATAACTGAGAATCAACTTCAACTTGCCAAGCTTTTCCATGTAAGTAATCCACTGGTGGCAGGTAAGCTGGAAAATAGGGTGAAGGGTTCCAGCATCTCCTTCCTCCAGCTGAGAAATTCCTTTCCTATAGAACAAAAAATACCCACAATTCCTGATTCCCTTTTGCACTTTTGACCAAAGCAGGTTAAAGCCGAGCTCCACGCAGCCTCTGTTCGAACACACCTCTGGGCCTGCTCCAGCTCCACAGCCATAGCTTTGTCTTGACTCCACTGTTGTTTAACATTCTCTGTCTTGTGTCTTCGTCTCGCTGCTCGCTGGCCCTCCTCACCCTTTTCCTGGACTATATCATCCGTGGTCTTTGGGCTCACGAGCTCAGAACTCTCTGGTTTACTCTGCAGCAGCAGTAAAGAACATGTGCAGGTCAGACACAGAAAACAGAAACTAACAGCAGTGAAGCCAGAAGAAACTACCACAGATCCAGCTCCTGAACGTGGCAACGTGATAGACTCCTAACCTGCATTTCATTCTAAATACTTGCATAAGGGTCAGAATATTACATAAGGAAAGGTAGATGATGCATATATATCTACATGTAGACCCTTTAAACCTGCTGAACTGATTGTTGCAAACTAGCCACATTCTGTAGTGGATGTGTGATAATCACTGATCACAGCACTCGTGGAAATAATACCAGTATATCCCAGAAACTCCGACGAGTGCTCTTGTTGGTGGGTGTGGTGGACTCGGCTGCGTTGCTCCCCATCACGATGGTTCCTCCACCAGCTTGGCTCAGGCTGATCTGGGACGGGCTGTGCCTGAAGACCCGTGAGCCACTGCGCTGTCTGGGGCTGTCCTTGACTTCTTTCACCTCAGGCAAAGGACTTATTAAACCTGAAGACATGATTTAGAAGGAAACTGTCTAAACATTCCGCACAATTATGACCACTGTATTCTTTCATTGCAACATAAAAGAAAACTAGACAGACATGAAGCCTGTCAGCTGATCTTTCCACAGATTTTGAACCCTGGACTTAAGCTCTTAGAGGTTTCAAATGATAAAGGTTTCAGTTTTGAGCACAACCTGCGGAGTATGAGGGGTTAACAGTCTAAGTCATACACAACAAACACAACAGAAATTGCGGCTGTAAAAGCAGACTTCTCATAGCTGGGTTCCTCTTCCAGAGGTCCTGGAGCTGTTCCCAGCACTGCGCCCTCCTGGATCCTGTTCCTGGGATCTGCTGAAGCTGCGTGGTCTCCGTGGCAACAGTCCACACTGCTTCACATCAGAGGTTTCCCAACCTCTTCTCCTTAAATGGCTTTTGATGATTTTTATAATGTGTTAGGAAGAATCTATTGGTCCCACATAGGGGTATGTGGCCGCTGTCTAGGGTCACTGGTGCAGTAACATTCCAATGATCCCTTATTCCCATCTCTCATTAGCATAATTCTCACCAGGTTGCTCTGGTCCCTCCACACTTGACCCAGACCTTTTTAACCCCAGGCGACATCCCAGCCGTTTGGACTCCGCCTCACTCATTATCATTATGAGGTCAGAATTGGTGTTCTAGTAAATTTAGATGTAAAACACACAAAAACTCAAGTGGATATTAAACTATAAACTCACCTTTAGCTTCTTCTGGTGGGGGTCTTGTTGCTAGGCGCGTTCCACCCACGCACAAAGGATTTGGTAGGACCTTTATTTCCATTAAAACGTCACACAGAGCGTGCCGCAGCGCCCCCTGTAGTTTGTCACTTAGCTGCAGGGAGCTGACGTTGCCTTGTTCCCAGATGTCAAACCGCACAAAGAGCTTGGACTCTGCAGAAACTTTGAGTTTTTATTGTTAAATGAGAACGAAGCCAAGACGCTGACTCATAAAAATCACCTACTGGTACACAAAAGCAATGCTAGTCAACAAAACGAAGCTACGAGCCTATGATGTTTAGCAGAAGAGGTTGAGCAGTTGTGTTTACCTGCGGCTGAGCTGCTGCTGATGGAGTCGACTTTACTCACACTGGTCAACTCATCAAACTGGTGTGGATGAAAGAGGGAGGTACAGATCTCTGACCTCTGCACGTCAGTGTAATCCTGGGCTGGACCCTGAAGAGGACATCCATGGGGGTCCACAAATGACAGAGCAATGCATGCGATACCTGGGAGAATGGAGAAATATGCTAACATCAAGACCTAAATACTCTGACGAACCTCCAAGACCAAAGTCAGTCATTTCTAACTTGGTGAAACCTTCAGACATGAAACTCATCTGTTCACAGGTCGACTCAGCTTCATTACTTCGTGCCATAATAAGAACATTCTGCAGTTAAGACTCAACACTCACACCAACTATCTTATTTCATGAAGTCCAACTCTAACTATATTTATGGGCCACCATTTAAAGAATGCTGAACAGTACTGTGAAGAACTGTACAATCTGTATGTTCTGGTTTACATTCCTCCTCCTGTCAAGAGGAAGTTCTCTTAAAGAAGAAGAAGAACCGAACACGGTGCTTCTGTCTGCGTCATCATTGTAATACTGTATTGTAATCACTGGTCAGTCGCAGGAAATGACACGTTGATCAAAAGCTGATAAAAGGGAGAGCAAGAGAAAGAGAGAGTGATGAAGAGAATGATAACCATGCTGGACTCAGCCACGCTGAAGGGTTCTGTAGAAAGCAGCTGAGTGAGAGCAGCAGCACTGACGCCACCAGTGAAAAGGCCTTCAGTCCAACACACTCATTAGCTTCTACCAGCTTATCTAGAAGACTATTAAACATACAAGATGCAGCTATGGCTTCATAAATGTGCTCCCAGCACTAGATTAGCTGGAGGAGATTTTATTTAATTCACATTAGGGCTCCATCATCAGCGGCTGCAGCTCCGTAACCAAACAATTAAAACCCAAAAAGATATAGAAAATAAACAAGATCAGGGAGTTTCAAGTACACGTCCATCAACTTGAACACAATAAAAATGCAAAAGATGCATTTGTTTCAAATGAGATAAAACACTGAGAGAGAAAGATAAATCTGTTCGTATCAGCAGCTTGGTTGACGGGCCACAACAGAAACGTGATCCTCAATAAGACCTTGAAATGTTGGTACAGCTTATAATTATTTCACATTTGGACACAGGGACATCTTGAATGACTGCACCTTTCCTGAGGCAGCAGCAGCTACAACAGCAGCAACAGAGCAGCAACAACAACAGTAGCAGAAGAGCAGCAGCAGCTACAGCAGCAACAACAGCAGCAGCAGAGCAGCAGCAGCAACAACAGCAAGGCTCATTCACACAGGGAGTAAAGAAAGACCAACTCAAACACCAACAAACAGCCCCGTGCACGCCGGACATCCATGTTCAACAGGCAAATGTGTCCAAACACTCTTCATCAAAAGGATTTGAAGAACTACAAATAATAACAACAATAATAAAAAATTAAATTATACCACATTAATGGATTCTTTAATGAATGAAAAACCTAAAAAGCCATCAGATCAAAGGGGCTTGGACCAGAGCAGAGCAGCCACCAGCAGCTGTCCTCGTCTCTATGAGGTCAGAAGGAAAGTGGTACCTTTAAACTGAGAAGGATTGAAGAGTTGCTGAACCAGCTCCCTCATGGTACCTGGGTCAACAATAGGGACACCCAGAGAAGAGCACAACGGTTGTATCAATAGCTCTTTTTCCAGAAAACCTCTGCAGGACTTTTCCTTTTCACATTGAGAGGAAGATTTTCATTTTAGCCTCAGTTGAGCTGAAAAGTATCATTTATAAAAACCCAAACTCATAGTTTGACCTGATAACCCAAGATAACGAATAACAAGGGATCTGGAGTCACGTTCAACTACTGCAGCTGCTGCTGCTACTACTAGTACTGCTACTACAAGCAACAGTAATAGAGTAATAAAACAGAGTGATGTACTGAAGCCTTTATTTATCTTTATTTAGCTAAGCAGTAGTATTGCTAAGCTTGGATGCAGCAGCTACTAC
Organism: Takifugu flavidus; assembly: GCF_003711565.1. Taxonomy (NCBI): domain Eukaryota; kingdom Metazoa; phylum Chordata; class Actinopteri; order Tetraodontiformes; family Tetraodontidae; genus Takifugu; species Takifugu flavidus. The sequence goes on from NC_079526.1 coordinate 1,903,146, forward strand.
AGAGCCAACTACCCACCATTCAAAAACTGGTCAGCTCTTCGGGTCAGCAATTGTAAGGACGGGTTTGATTCCAGAGTTCAGAAACCGTTTTGTTCCTTTTTGTGGCCTGATGAGCCGGCAGTTGAGGCACTTGCCCACATCATCAGCAAGAGCAAAACAAATAAAGCCTTTGAATAGTTCATTTTATGTGTGATAAATCTATTTATCAGTGGGTGTCCTTCTGAATCCACACAGACAAGAAATAAAAAGACGCTGGAGAAGGGTTCATCTCATCTTACCCTCAACACGGTTCCTGAAAGCAAAGAGTTCTTTAAAATCATGCTGGTAGTTGTAGCAAACATTAGACAGATGGGACTGCATCAGATAAGAGATGAAGTTCAGACAGCAGCAGATCAGGAAACATTCCATAACTGCAGTATTTTCTGCTGCAGCTGTCTGATTCTCAAATATTCCAAAGTAGTTGAGGAGATGTTGCAAATTCTAGAGCAAGAAGCAAGCTGATGAATCCAGTCACCACATTCACCATTTTAAAGAAGTCAATTTAAAAGAAAATACAGAAAAGATGAACCAGCGCGGAGCTGTTGTGTTTTAACTCTGAAGCAGACTTGTCGATCTGTTTACTCCAATGTAAAGGAGATTAATGCAGAACTGCATCTCTTAGTGGAGCCTTGAGGCTCCCGCTCCGGTCTAACCCATCTTGAGGGTTATGTTCATGTCTCCAGAGGAAGCCTGTGTTTTAGATGACTAATGTCCATTTCATCAAAACTATTGATATAATATTTGTGAGATGATCATGGCAATCGTTTTTCTATACACTATTTTAAGCTATTCATAACAGATAATTGGTTAATACAGCAACAGGTAGAAATGTTGCCCCCAGCATAGTCGGTGCGCAGCAGCGCCCCCTGTTGGTGCCAAGCAGCGCCCCTTGTGGCCAGTATTATAAAGGCTTCTGTAGCAGCCAAGAGTCTTTCAGGTCTTGTTGGAGGGATTTTGCTCCATTCTTCCTCACCAAAGTCTTCAGTTCTGTCAGGTTCCTGGGCCGTCTGCTCCTCTCAGGTCTGTCCTCAGATGTCTAATGAGGTTTAGGTCAGGAGACTGGACTTGATTCCTAAATGCTTCAGGCTTGTCTGGATCTTCTTTAGCAAACTTTTGATGAAAGATGTGGTGGTGAAGATGCAGGAGAGGTTTTCTTCTAGTGACTCTTCCATGAAGCTCCTATTTGTGAAGGTCTGTCTTCTTACAGTCTTCTCCTGCGGTGGACGTCCATCATTTTCATCTTCAAGGTTCTAGACAGCTGCTGAGAGGAACCCAGGGCTGCTGATTGTTGGGACCTTTTGGAGACGGTTTCATCTCGCTCAACTGTTGGCTTCAGCAGTTATTTGGACCAGGATGACCAACTCTTTCCATGTCACTGAAACCACTGTTGTAAAGCATCTACCGTACTTTAGCTTTCACAGATATGCAGTCATCTGTTCGAAGATGTAGAACGTGTTCAGCTCTTTCTGTTGTGGGTGTTTTATTGGTTCTCAGTTGTGTTGCTGTCTCGTCCTCACTTTCTCAACCTGACAACCCCCCCCGTGTCTCATCTGGTTCTGGTTGCCCCCCTCCTGACCCAAGCCTCCTTCTCTTCTGTGCCCGACTGCCTCTGGTAAAAGAGCCCAGCGTTCCACTTGTCTTCTTTGGATTATCTCATTTTTGGATTATGTTGCTGGGAGTTTTGACCCAATTCTGCCTGATTATATTAAAATCTTTTCCTACCTGGACTGATTTTTGGTACAAAGTTGGAGAATAACCGTTAGAACCTCCACATTGGAGTCCTGCCTAAGTGCTAAAGCGAAGGACAACACATGTTTGATCTTTGACTGAGCATCAACACCTGAACGCTCACACAGCTTTGTTCCTGGTTTGATCTTTTAAGTGGGCCGTCAGGAGCCCACACAGGTTTAGCATGAATAAATTATCCATCAGGGCTGAGTCGGACTCACAAGCTGCAGAAATAAGCTCTCAATGCTCTTTCATGAACACAACATTTGAAATCACAGTTTCGATTAGCTTTTATCTGTTTTTAATCTTTGCAATATTTTTGCACTGTTGAGACAAGAATCCACTGAGCATTGCTCATAGCTGCTCTTCATCGTGCAGATATATAAGAGGCTGATCCACAGAGCCACTGGAATTCTCACAAGTTCATTAAGAATTAAGAACTCATCTGCAGCATTGCTCTTCACAAAAACAGAGACAGAGAAACAGACAGAGAGACAGGACAGGACAGGACAGGACAGGACAGGACAGGACGGGACAGGACAGGACGGGACGGACAGGACAGGACAGGACAGGACAGGACAGGACGGGACGGGACGGGACGGGACGGGACGGGACGGGACAGGACAGGACGGGACGGGACAGGACTACCTTTGCCTCCTGTTCCCTGACCCCCAGGTTTATTGTAGAGGTAGATGTCACCATCGGCCACGTCACTGCTCAGGTGGAAGAAGGGCTGTGGACAGAGGAAATTGTGGTCATTTCAGACGGTCCTGACTCCGCCATGTCCAACGACTGTTTCAGGCCCTGCTACTGTCACCTAAGTTGCTTGAATAACACATTTTAAAAACCAAATCGTCACTTATGACACCAAAAGGCACGTCATCACAGCCAGTGTGTTAATTGAATTACAATTATTGTAATTCAATCAACTCAATGAACATGAAGGAATTAACCCACTGGCTGTTTAGCTTGCTATAACCCTATTTTTCCCTGTGTAACAATCGTTGTCCAGTACACCTACGTAAGAACTTCCCATTCTTTTGAGGAACAACATTATTTCACCCTAAAAGGGAAATATGGTGCATCCCGAAGTCCTGAGAGGGAATAGTTAGGAGAAATTTGGAGACCAAAAACGACAAAGTCAACATTAACATGCACAGACGACCATGTGAGCTACTGCAAAACCCCAGCAAACAAATGACCTGGTTAACCCTCAAACTAGCTGCTTAGAGGGAGGCCCAAGGCTCAAGCAAGCAGGTGAAAAGAGTGACATTCTGCTTCCTGACCTGCTCCAGATTTATGGAGATGTTACCTTGAAGTGGTGTGCAGTGTTGCTGTCTGTGTACTTTGGCACATGCAGAAAGATGAGGAGGTTCTGTCTGAGGTAGTGGGAAACAGCAGGAAGGCAGGGGAAACAGTGGTGAGGAAGGCTGAACATCATCACCTCAGTGGCAGGAGAACCTGCTGGCTGGATGAACTGAAGAAACAATGTGAGGTAGAGAATATTTGTGAGGTCATTTTCAACAGCATGACAGCTTTTCCCTGAGTAGTGGTAGTATACAGGTGCTTCACACATCTGTGTGTAGGTCCTTTATAATAGTCAACCTACATCCACATCAGCTGGTGTCAGCTTGCAGTTTCTGACCAGCATCACTGTGATTATGTCCAAGGTGGTCTCGTCCAGACGTTTACGCAGCACCTTGACCAGCTCATCAGTAATTTCTGGACCTATTGAAAGGATGAAGATCGATACTTCACTAACACAAGTACACCAAATGAGCGTCTCACTCATTTACTCACTGGTTGGGCGATATTTTTTTCTACCAAATCAATAAAACGACATCTCCTACGCTGCACATAACGAGATACTTCTGGGAGCCATTTCAACGAGTCCGGTAAATTGTTAATACAAAAGAACTTCTAGGAGGTTTGTTTTTGTCATAAAGAGAGAAAGAGGTGTCGCACACTGTGCGTGTATGGATGGATGGATGGATACATGCCAGCCATCCACCAATCCAAGGTCATAACACCAGAGTGACACAGTTACAGGGAGACAGTGAAACAGTTTAAATGCATTAACAGCTTTTAAATGAGTAAACAAATCATGTATTGATTTTAAACTACTGATTTATGAAAAGCTCCAACTTTGTAAATAAGGACTATGACTGTAAAATAACGTGGCTCATTGAACCTTTCATTAATCTTTGGCCAACCTGTGGCAGTAAACTAAAGGAAATGCTTGACTCTGTGGTCAGGACTCCTCATGAGTGATGATCTCCACCTACAATAGTTCTGCCACAAAAATGATACAATCATCCCTTCCATGTGTTCCTCCAGCACCATCGTGTTCTGTCTCACATTTATTAACTCTTACCTGCGTTTCCTACTCCGTGCACCAGAAGCAAGATGTGCTTGTCTACTTGTCCAACTGGCCGAGAGTTTTCCATTGAAGATTTGGAGCCCTGAGAATTCAGTCGGAACATTCAGGCATCAGAAGCTGTCTCACACACCAGCGCTGCAGAAACAGGTGTCTGTAACTGGGTTCACCTTAACTCACCAAAAACAATAAATATTTCTGTCCAATATATGAGACAGAAACTGCTAAAATAGATCACAAATGATCAGCGTAAGTTCCATTGAATGGCTAAAAACATCAAATTTGGGTGCATATTTATTGTGGAAAGAAACCCAGTAACACACGCTGCATCATCATTATGGTCCTTGAGATCATTTGGTTGACATCTAACTGGCTCATATGTGGCCACAGCTTCGGAGCGTGGCACGGATTAAACGTGTTCAAAGGTGACATGTGACGGAACAAAGCAGTGGTGAACGCCACTGGTGCAGGTGAATGGGAACCCACTGCTCACTGACCATGAGATCATCTGAGATGAAGGGCTCCTGACTCCTAGCGAGCCCAATAGAGCGAGCCATATTGAGATTTCCATCCATGTCAGCATACTTCCCTGTTTGTGACGTTTCACACAGTCTGAAAGGATGCACAAAAGGTCAAAGGTCAAAGCTAGCGCGGTTATGTTCTGCAATTGGCTGCAGTGATTCTGTCTGTCTTAAAATCAATCCTGTTGATGATAAACTCAACCCGATTAGAAGCAACAACCTGAGATAGAAGACTGATTTAGTGGTACGCTCCTGGTACACAAACATGTTCTTCCTGTTGACCACGGAGAAAGAGTTGAGCACGGAGCGGAGAGCCTGGATCGCTGCCGAACACAAAACACAACGTTGCCACAGAGTAGTGTGTCGTACCTTTGAGACTCTGTTTATCACTTAAAGTCATCCTTCCTCAAACAGATCAGGAAGGATCCAGGCGGTGTCTCTCACCTCTGGATACCCCCATGTTGGGTCCCATCTTGAGCCGAGGGTGGACATGGATGATTGTGCTCCACACCACATCACAGGAGAAATGTCCTGGCATGAACTGCATGGTGGCTGCCAGGTAATCTCGGGCCTGGTAACTCTCTTCTGTGTTGTAATCTGTGTAACACATGGAACCACCGGCAGGATCTGAAATCAACTCAATGGCTCAATGCTCTGACGCATACGTGTTCTGACGCGGCTCCCCTTTGGGAGACTCGGAAACTAATTAACAACTGATCGGGGCAACGGATGGAAGCCAACTATGACACTACGACGAGGACAGTTTTCTCTGGGCTTTACTGTCATAAAGCGGGAGGAGAACATAGGTGGAGTTTAGGAATTTCATGGTTTTCAGCATTTGTCATCAAATGTCTGATTGGCATCTTAGTCAAAGACATTAACAAATATATGGTGTGCCTAAAATTCTAGATTTTTCATGTCTTTCTTGAAAAACAACTCTCAAAACCCATGTTAATCACCTCATTAAAGCTGAGAGCAGTCAGGTGTTAGTTTGCCTGGAGGCTTGTTCAGAAAATAAGTTTGGAGGTGGACCAGAGCCACTTCAATTGATTAAAAAAACACTCAAAGCTTTTGACCTTGCTCTGCACACAAACATGTGAGCCTTGCCAAAAGAAAGTAGAAAGTGACTTTATAAAGGCATTTGGGCCAGAAACCTAACAAATGCAGACACTTTAGGACCGCTGCTACCAACAAGTGGCCCCAATCAAGATGACTTTAAGAGCTCAACACAGATTACAAAACTGGGAAGAGCATTGCTGCAAAAGAGCACATCAGCACTCCACAGTGGCTTTAGAAGAGATTAAGACTACGCAGGCAGAAGAGGTCGCTGCTTATCCTCAGGAAACCATCATCCAAACCCTGAAGCAGAGTGGAGCAAACCTCAGCACCTCAGCTTTGCTGCACCAGGGCCTGCTCAGAGTCTTCCCCACACTGAGGAAAGAGCCAAAAGAGCAGAAAGACAGAAGAACAAACTCCGCCTTTAGGAGGCGCCAACTCACTGCTCAGACCTCAGCGACAGAGACGCTCAGGAACGGCCTGAAGAGAGCTAAACACCTGAGAATGAGTGAAGCAGCTGTGTCAGGAAGAATGAGCTGAAATTCCTCCTGAACACGTGCAGGTCTGATCCACAGATACAGGAAGCACCTGGCTGAGGTCACTGCTGCCACAGAGGACTCAAACAATAATTAATTCCAATGGTTCGCTTACTCTTCCCACCAGCAAAAGATTTTTATGGCTGTTCTCGACAAACGACATCATCTCGACATCAGAGTAGTCACTTTTATGTGTTTATTGTTTGAGACCTATACTTGGTCTAACTGGGAACACACCCGAGAGTGAGTGGGCTTGTTGGTGATTACTTGCCCAACCTCCATCACCTCCACTGTTAATCCTCTAGTGTTTCCGCAGCCTAGGACTGTGATCAGGCCACATTTTATGACCAAAGAATTTAGAAAATCATGAACTTCCCAAAAGTTCACATACTTTTCTTGCCACTGTGTCTGTACACCACCCAACATTCACCCTGTGCTCGCGCTACGCTAGGAGCCGCGCACGTTTACGGAACGACTGCTCGTCACTTCAGCTTTTCTGTATCTGCTCACCATCAGAGGTGTTGAGTCTCTTCCTGTAGACTGACTCCGTTTTCCAGATGTCCTCTTCACTCTCAGCTACCAGCAGAGAGTTACACACATGACTATCGTGGAGGTCCTGCAGCAGCATACGCTACACATACACACACGCACGCACACAAGGAATAACACACAAACATTTGTTCATTCAGCTCAATCGAAAGAATGAAAAACAACTTTTGGTTACTGACTTCAACATCATGACTGAAGTAAACTAAATTGGGAGTTTGAAGAACTTTGAGCAACATTAATGTCACTAGTTTACACAATATTATAGTTAGCAGCACCAGTTTCCCCTCCTGGTTTTTATGTCTCCTATCACTAAAAGTGTTATTTTAAAGTGTAACTCCTATTCTTCGGTGTTATCAGAGACAGTAGTTTGCTTCCCTTTTAGTGGGAGCCTTGTCTTTTTAAATGGTTTTGGACTGTAGTTTGTGGAGCACCGTAATGGTTACCTGATTCACTATTCTGCAGATTTCACCGATCTTCCTCACCACCAGTTGGTGCAACTGTAAAGACTCTGGCAGCTCCTGATCGTTGTCTTTCTTCTCCATATCCTGAACAGTAAAGCACCTGGGAACCACAAACAACCACAATAAATGTGAACGTTGAATCTTTTCTGGACAGATTAAACAATATCTGTTTTGAAAATGTAGAAGTTATCAACAAAAATAGAATCCAAGAAGAGGTCTGACACAACCTCTGGAGCCCTCAACAGTGGCTCCATGTGACAGACTGGAACAGTATTTTCTGTGGAATGCCTGACCTGGAATGGGAGTAGACTTTGACTCGGTCCTGGTGGATCTTAACAATCAGCCAGAATTCAGGCATCAGTGGTGACTGACACTCCTGTTCATCTAAGGTTGGACTCTCACACTCCGACTCACTGCTGCCACCATCATAACCTTCAACATAAGCAGAAAAGTCAGATCCGCTTCCATGAGGAGGCTTTTGATTCACCCCACTGCAGCTTTGTGGAGCTCTTCCAGTTGTTGTTTCTCAGTATAGTCTACTGAGTGTGTGCACATCGTACGATGACTAGAACATCTTGGAACTTTTGGTCAAGGACAGTTTTTCCGAGCCTTTATAGCTAGAATCACCAACAGTCCCAACTCATTCTCTCTTATAGTTTCTGGCTGTATGATGTGATTAGCATCACATTTTAGCCAATCATCAAACTTCCAAACCTCTCGTCCTGCACACAGAACTTACCCTGCATATCCGAGTCCAGGCTCCCTTGGCTGGAGACGACACTTTGAACTCTGCTGGGTCTGAGTTTGCCACAGCCTGATGATGGAGAATGGATTTTTTTTAAATTTTACACATCATACAGTTTTTTCCTGAACACAAGAAACAACTAAATCAAAAATGTGTGTTCACATAGAAATGGCAGTGAAAACAAATGTACCAAATAATGTACAATTTGATAAATATTAATTGTATTTTTTTGTCTTTCCCATATACTAGACTGTTGTTGCAACAGAAGTAGAATCATTAACAGAAAAAAGTAAGTAAAAACACTTTTATTTACCAAACATTGCAAATGTACCATGTCTAATCAATTGAAATACTTTTACTATATCATAAACTGTACAGTTGGTGAATATTTCACTCTTAGTAGTGCATTTAAACTCTGTCTCTCCATGTGCATCACCTGTCATATACTCCAGTAACACACAATCTCTCTGGTGTTGACCAACTGTGGTCATATCCAAAAGTTAACACATTGAGTTATTCTCGCACAAAAACATGCAGAAAACTCAAATTCTTATCTAGGAAATCGTTTGTCTCACATGTCTACTGAAACTGAATCAAAGTTTAGCATTTTCATTTACCCAACTTCATACTTTCATTCAGAGTCCAACAGAGACTAGAAAGTTTATTAAAATGTTCCTCTAAACCTGTGAATTACAATAATATCACTACTGGTATAAAGAGTTAAATAGTGGTAAACCTTTGGAAATGTGGTATTATCAGTGGACCACCTCAGGAGAGTTCAATTCATGTTTTTCATTAGTTATGTTCCTGACTCACTGTGAGAGGCTGACTGTGTGGACTCAGCCAGGCTGGCACTGACTGGGGTCTTGGGGGGTGAAACTGCCTCTGTGCAGCGTTCAGGGAGGAGCGGAGGACTGCTGGCCTGACCTTTGTCCCCATCTGCGCCGAGCGAATTCAGTGAATCTGCGTCAGGCTTCACAGCTCTGACCGACTCACCGGTTTCTGGAGACGTGTCTCCAGGAGCTTCGGCAGCAGTGGTGGCAGACATCTTGTTTTCACTCTGCAAAAGAAGAAAAGTCAAGATTAAAGATAAATAAGAGAATGAGGAAGCTGGACTAAATGTGGCTAAGTTTGTAGAGAACTTGTGGAACAGCAGCTGTGCTTCTGAGGGACTTTCACTATTGTAACAGTCACAGAGATTAAAAAATAGACAAGCTAAAATTAGCAAGCATACTATAGACTTAGACAGGTGTTTGTGTCTTTGGACACGAATTATTACCAACACATATTTTAGTCTGACCTCACTATCTGCCTCCAGTGGCTGAAACTCCACCTCCTTCTCCAGCATCGCCTCCTCTACCCGTCCTCCAGAGCTGCAGGGGTCGGCTGTTTGGAGGGCTGTGGCAGGTTTGGACAGCCTCCTGCTGGCTTGGATCCTCTGGGGGTGATGTCTACTCAGGGACATGAAATAGAAGTTGTCCTGTTCGGCATTCAGCACATAGCCACATAATGATATCCTGCGAAACTCCTGCAGGATGCAAAACATTAAAATAATCAGCTTATGTGCAATACTGAAGGATCACTGACATCTGACCTGTCACATATATCAAAAACAGTATTTACTTGTCACGTATGTACATTTATCACTTGCACAAGCAGACAAAAAGACCCCATGATGCTCAGGTCAGTCCATCAGTAAAACTACCAATGTGTGGGTGTGTGTTCATGCCTCTCTGAATTTCTCCAGTGATTGCTCGGGTCCAAACACAAACTGCAGCGGGACGTCTTCAGAGTGACAGTGTGGTCGGCCGCTCGAATGCACGATATGTGCAGCCACTTTCTGCAGTGTTGCCGAGGAGACAGTCCCGGAGTGAAGCAGCGCCGAAACAATCTGGTCTTCAAGCATCCAGCGGATCTTGAAGACAGGCAGCAAATCATCCTTACTGTGTGTGTGTGTGTGTGTGTGTGTACAGCCTTCAGCCCTGAAGGACACAGGAGTGTGGGCTCCAGGGCAAAAGTTAATGATGACCTTTCAAACAGTTCATCGCTCAAATAAACTCAGGCACAAAATGTGGATTTGGGTCAACAGTTTGTGTCATTGTCTTCAGCACAATAATGTCATCACCACATCTTGGGCTCAACCCCTTGATGTTGGCTTTCACACATATTTATTTGCTCTCTTCTTCACATAATGATATTTTGTATGCATTTAGATGTTGTGTCTCTTCTGTGATTTGACATTTCCATAGATGCTGCCTACTCACCTCATCCATTGTAGCCAGAATTGCCAACTTGTGCGGAAGTGGAAGTTTTGATAAGGGATCACAAGAGACCCTGATATCAGAAGAAAGAAGTGCCGTGAAGCCGATGGCAGCTGAACAGTTTAGAAATGTGTGAACAAAGTTTACCCATCTGCACCAGATCCTCTCATACTGTCCAACACTGCCATCAGCTCCTCATCAGAGCGGTAGGAGGAGGGTTGTCCAGGTGAGCGGTTGAGCGAGATGCTACTCTCTGAAGTATACCTGCACACACACAGCTCATCAGGGCTCAGCGTCAACCTTGCACTTTAAATTTAGGCCTCACACAAAAATGGAGCTGTTGACATTTATGTATTGATTACGGTAAATATCATTTATTAAGGATGAAAGATTAAAATTTTCATGGTTTTCTCTGATGGCACACCTTTTCCTCTTGATCCCAAAACTTTATCCAACATCAACTCAAATAAAAAAAGAAATAAAAATCTTTTAATGATGCATAGGGAGATCATTTTAACCTGTTATGGTGAAAGTCGGCCATGACCTCAATCTCCACAGGCAGTGTGAGGACAAACAGATCCATTGTCACCGAAAGCTCGTTCAGATTCAAACGCTGTAATGCTGCAGCGTTTTCCAAACAGGAAATGACCTCACCTGCAAGAACAACCTCCACAATAAGCACTGCTGTTTTCATTTGCTTATAGGCTGGATCCAGTATAATACTACAACTATTACTACTAATAATGCTAACAGTAATAATGCAGTTTATTGATAGATGCCTTTCTGGACACTCACGGTCACCTTCCACTAAATACAGATACAGTGAAAACCAAACAAAGCAGCTGTGAGGGAGGAAGCGGTGAATAATGGATGTGAAGTCCAAATCCTTCCAGTCCCGTATTAAAATATAGGCAAAATAGGTGAGATATGAATGTCTTAGGTGTTCCTGTGATGACGGCAGGGCAGGACTTACCGAGGCAGGTAGGCAGGGTTCGTACTGGCATGGAGCCATGGCAACTTTTCACATTGACTGAACAGGTGACATGAACAAAGAGCGGAGGCAAGTCCATTTGTGGACCTTCAGCGTCCAGCAGAGAATCCCCATCAAGGATGCTGAAGGAGTCCTGGTCCTGGTTGACCGTGTTGGAGTCAGACATAGAACGGTCTTCTCCCTCAATGTGGGAGCAGGGCCCTTGGCGATCTTCGTACTCCACCACCAGGTCTGTGTCGCTCTCCGTCATGATGCCACAGCTCGACAGGTTTTCTGCTCACAAGACATCAACATCACCAGTCAGCTTGTTGTCAAACGCAAAACCAATACACCGAACTGATTGATTTCTTAAATCGATTCAAATATCTCACCATCCTCAGTAGACGGCTCTGCCTCCATTAGCATCTCCTCAGTCGCCCTCCTGCTCATCTCACCGTCCTCTGAGTCGTCCTGCCAGGGCAAAGATGTATGAACGATCATTGGCTTCATTGAATTTTGCTGTGTATGTTACGCCATTTCATTTTCCATGTAGAGATCTTATTTCGGATCTTCTGAATGGAGGAAAACAAAACAAATTGTGGACTCACGTCTTTTTTGGATGACAAAGGGCAATAGAAGTAGTAATGTGGATTAGATGGCACCGGTCTGAAGTACTGTGAGAAGACATCCGTGAACTTATCCTGTCAAAGGAACACAAGGATCCCAACTTATTGTGCTATTGGATCTTGATTACCCCCAGGGCCATTTCCCCAGCCACGATCCTACCTGGATTATTTTATGCAGGTCTGGGTACACCTCACATTGTGGCTGTATCTGCAACAGCTTCAGAGGGAAGTCTAAATGCTTTGATGTCTTGGTCTCCTGATCCCCAACTGAGTCAAAAGGCTTCTTTCCAGATTCTTCACTCGTGTCCTCCATTTCAACACTAGAGCCAGAAATATTAACTTTAATCACAGACAGATATGAGAATGATGACAGCCAATACACACCTCATGGGTCTATGACCACACACACAATATCATATTAATACCTGGATGAGGAGGTGATGGTAGGCCTCTCCTCAGGCTTCTCCTCCTCACTGTCTTCAATTACGAAGGTGGTAGAGCGTTTGAAAGGAGTGGGGTAGTCGCTGCTACACTGGGCAGCACCACCATGTTCCCTGAAAACCCTGATATGTCCACAGAGGGTGTTGAGGAAAGAGGTGACATCTATCTCTTGCAAGGACTCTTCACAGTAGTCCAAGGCCATCAGGACATCTGGGGAACTGATGTTGCAAGACTGCTGCAAGCTGCGGTACACGCCTGACCATCACACACAGGGAACACATACATACATACATTATGCACTCTATTCCTTTATATTACAAGCTAGTCTGCCTGTTTATTTGCTTGAATTATGTGATTTGTGAATCATGTTTTGTAGAACTATTTCCCAGAACTTGTAAAACGATGTCTATAACTTCACATAGCCCTAGAGAAAATGTGTCAACACTCTCCAGATGGGTCCACACAGAGCTTTTCATTTGAGCGAGGCATCAGATGCCTACGTGACTAAATCTCAGTGCCACATCCATGAACCTACAGGCTGGCTATTACAGACCAAGACCGATGAAGAAGAGCTCGTAAGGATGTGCTGGAGGATGGACGTCACCTTTAACAAAGCTCTGGTGGTAATGTTCTTGCAAAAGGCTGCAGTAGTTGGCCAGCTCCTTGTGTTTGTGAGGCTGAGCCAGGAGATCAGACCAAGGTGAAGGACTGCTGCGGTCCAGAGAGAGCGACCTGCCATAAACAGGAAATACATACTCAATGTACAGTAAGTTTATCTGCACTCTCAAGGGAGAATACAGTTAATCACATCCCAAGGCATTTTTCACATAGATCTCCACAGTACAGTCATTGTAAATAGCCAACAATCCTGGACCCCCCCCCACCCTCTCAAGGGTTCTAACCAATCAAGTCAGACAGACAGGACACTGGTCACATCAGTGAAGGCATGGTGTTGACAAGTACAGTAAAACAGTCTCAGCAGCAACACTGCAGCTAGCAGATCAGAGTATTCCGAAACACAGAAACGAGGAAATAAAGCTAATACCAGCAACAGGAAATGGCAGAGAATAAACCCAAACTCTGCTATTGCACTGCAAAAATTGTAGGATGCAAGAGCCTGCAGGTAGAAGCAGACCAGAAGGAAGAAGGTGGTTGATTTAGAACGGCTGGGATTGGCGAAAAAAAGTTTTCCCAGAGGAAACAAAAATCAAACATCTGAAAAACAAGCCCCCGAAGCTGAGCAGCATCTCAGCAGAGAAGAAAGGAGCGCTCAGAAGGAGAACCGAGCAGCAGTACCTGAACTTCTGCTGATTTATCTCCCAGGATGCAGCATCTTGAGCTCTGTACCCCGAGTAGAAAGATAGCCAAAGACACTCATGTTACATGGATGTAAAAGACTGAATGACTTTAAACACACTCCACAGGCCAGGTCAGGCCCACAGCTGCTGCGGCAACTGACAACATAAACCCACCAAGAGCCTGGAGAACTTGCTAAACCCAAAGGTGGTGAGCAAAGAAAATAGGCTCCATCATGTGTCATCCGAATGAACTTGACATCCTCCAGACGTATTCACCAGGATATGTACGGTAAAACGCTATATTCACTTTGGTTGCCAATACATGATAAAAAAAATTGAGCTCCCTAAACACTGGAACTAAAGTATTAAATTCAGGCTCTGCTGGTAAACTGCTGCCATGTGTAAAATCAGCTTTATATACATGAGACACTCTGGTGTTATAGTCGTAGATCAGGAGCTGAATAAGACTTAAGTCAGAACTTCAGAGCAATGCGCATTAAGCTATCAAAACTAGACAAAAGACTATATGGACCTATAGTCCATAAGGCATAACCCTCAAGAACCATAGGAAATAGGTAAAGGCAACATTTAAATGAAGAAAAGCCAGGGCATCATATGGCCGTAGATATAGAAACTGGGCTCTGACCGAGGTTCTCAAGGTTCTCACTGAATTTTCCTGATATCTGACAGCCACAATGTGCTTCCAGCCCCACCTGTTGGACTAAACCTCAACAGCGGCATGACGTCGCAGACCCACGTCTCAGGACTGACCTTGAAATGCAAATGTAGACTGTCTGTAACTGTGAACGGAAGCTGGTTTCTTTCTCTCACCTGAAAAAGATGTCCCTGGGTTGGTGACTGGAGTTGGGATGTACCAGCTGCTCCTTCAGCTGTTCAAAAGAACAGTTGTAGATGTAGACTGGGCAGTGGAGCTGGGTGCCCTCAGTGGTGCTCTGTTGAGAAACCTGCCTGCTGAAGTTGAGGTGGAATTCTGCCCTCTGTGGTTCAGAGAACTGCACCCCCTCTCTTTCCCCAACATCTGAAAAAACAAAATTCAAAAACTTTTCTTCTCAAGCAAAGACTGAGCTCATCTATAAACAGAACACACTGACCAGATTCTGAGGTGCCCGTCTCTGTCTCTGACACTTTGTGGTCCCAGCTGTCTTGGTCAGGCCCGAGAGGGTCAGTCTGGCCTTCAGACTGTGGTGACAGCACAGGAGACCTGGCTGTAAAGTGGCCACTGCTGGAGCTCCTCCTCAGTTTACCGGCCAGACTGAGGCCAGACTCTGACCTTTCCATTCCACTGGTGGAACCCGACAAGGAAGTAGTCTGGGACTTGTTGCTTGGAGTCAGAGTATCATCCTCCTGCACGCTGAGGTTACTCTGCTCAGCCTCCAGCCCTGACGCCATCAGCTTTAGAATATCTGTTTCAAACATCCAGATTTAATGTTCCTACCCTGTTAGAATTTAGTTTCAAATAGACGTTAAAGTTTACCTGTGAAGGAAGCAGGGAGGAAAGTGAGGAGAATCTGCTGGCAGCTGATGAACTTAGCATAGCACCTCCACTGAGGTACAACACTGCTTCTCTCCCCAAGGAAGGGCTCTTCATCCACAAGATCTGCATTACTAAAGCTCTGTGATGACAGGAGAGTACGTCTGCAACACCGACAATCCTACACATTTGCTTTAGGATGCAGTTCATACAAATAATCCTTATTTAAAAAGTCTGTTGCCACTGCTGGATTTTAAGTGCATATTACATAGTTCTTCAAACATGAGTTCTTCAAACAGGGAGGGATTACCTGTAAAGTGCTGGTGGATCCCATCACCTCTTTGCTGCTGCAGCTGGTGTGAAATGATGTCATATTGTCCTGCCTGTCTGCAGGCTTCACACACTCCTCTGTCAAACAAATAAAACCAGCAGGTATTTGCAAGGCTGATTAATGTGGGTGTGATCAATTGTGCATACAAGAGCATATGATGGGACCAGGCTGACCTTTAATCACAGGTAAGGAGAACGGGGCAACGTTGCCATCACGTTCACGCTCTAAGATGTGGTGCATGAAGGCACTGTGGTCGCTGTAGGCTAATGGGATTTCTCTGTCGTTCAGCTCATGCTCAAGGCTGTTGTGGAGGAGGTTGAGCAGGAGCTCATTGGGCAGACAGGAAGTGTTGTGAAGTTGCTCCTCAGGCTGCACCACTTGAAAAGGAAAGAAATGAAAGAATAATTACATAACTCTAAATCTTCATCGGTTGCTGCTTAGAAACCCAGACGCGTGTGATACCTGTGCTGAAAGTGAGGAAGAAGAGCTCCACCTGCTGACATTTTGGCAGCAGCTGAATGAGGTCAAACTGAAAAGGAACCATGTGAATTCCGTCCTCAGAGACCACAGCTTCTGCTGCATAAACAGAGGATCGGGGACAGTAATAGATGATGCAGGACAGAGGTTGGGAAAGGAACAATTGTAGAAAGTTCATCCTCATCAACCCTGTTTTGTTTTTTTTTAAATTCTGTTCATTTTCATTCACAATTATTGTCTGTTTTTCTATTGTAAAACATATGTTTCCAGTTGTAGGTTCTGGAGAGCATTTTGTTCACCTCTCGAGTCTTTGGGTCCACCCGGTTGAGAGAAAACTTGCTCTTTATTCTGGCACAATTGGCTCAAATACTCAAAGGTCATCATGGTGGACATACAGGCCAGATCTCTGGGAAAGATCTGCAAAACAACATGGATCAACTTTATCAATCACAAAAAGCTTCTTAAATGTCCACACAGCTGTACGTACTGCTTGAGGGACCTCCTGGTACTTGAGGCCCTGGAAGTAGCGATGCTGGTCCGTGCAGTTCGTCACGAAGCCATTCTGTGGTTCCACCCAGCACTCAGTCACAAGGTTCAGCTCTGTGTCTACATCTACAGCCTCCACCTCAGTGTCGTTGTCGTCATCAGTGGAAAAGCTTTAGTCCAATGAAAGAAAACAACCTCTTTGAAATAGGATTCTTCTGACGTCAGGACACAACATCCGAGCTCAGAGCAGAGCCAACCTTCTTACCTGTCCTTCATAGAAGCAGAATGAGGTGGAAACAGGATATACTGAACGATGCAAGAGTGACTCTCTCTGTCTGCATCCACGCCCGACATTCCCTGAAAACACAAACGCAGCATCCTTCCTTACAGCGATGACAACAAGAACTGAAAGGTCCAAGAGGAATCGGAAGTGCTGGTCTTCCTTTACCCTCATCGGCAGCTCAATCACCATGTTGACAATTCCCTCTCCGCTCCCCGCAAAGTGAAAACCTTCGGAGAGCCGAATCCTGCAGACGCATGGACACACAAACAACTCTCACAAAGCTTCACATTCAACTGAATAGTTGCGTAATCATTGAGGAAAAACATCTGTGTAGTCTCAGGACAAACCCAAAGAAAAATTGTGAAATAACCAACTCAAACATCGCGTTTACATTTTTGAAAATGGCTTTAAAAGGTACTGACGGTCCTCCTGTTTATTCGTATATTTTCTCATAATAATCACATACAAGTTCAGATCATTCTATTATGAGTGGACACACAGGACCATTTCTAATCTGATTCACTTTTGCGGTGATAAAAGGGTTTGTCAATTCTCTCCTGCTCTCGATGCCTCGGCTGGTTTCACCTCCTGGAGGACTGTTTAACGCACGCTTGGGGGAATTTGTGGTGTCCCAGTTTAATGTGTCCACATCTGATTTTACCAACATTTGTTATTCCAGGAGGATGAAGTCTCATAGGTTGTTTCAACTTAAGGGACAGATTTTCTGCTCAATTAAGGTTTGAATTTCAGTCACTTTCTGCATTTTACACAAATATTGAGGATAAATCGAGCATTAACCCTTCACTGGTCACATTTCGGCATTTCCATGTTCGATCACAGATTTATGTTCACAAACATATTCTGACAACATGCCAACTCACTCAGACAGCATAGACAGAATGTGAGCTACGGCCTGCATGGCCACCGCTGTCCCCTGGCTCCCGTGCACCGCCCACACCCAGCGCTGGTGCAGGAAGTAACGTGACAGCGACGCCAGCGTGGAGGAAGCTGTCCGACTGGCTGCCACGCTGAGGGGGCCACAGCTGCTGGACGGCTGAGGGAAGCTCTCCATGCTGAAGATGAATGGAGTCCTGAAGTCTAGCGGCAGCTTCTCATACCTCAAACACAAACACCCCATTGAAATGTTAATACAGATGTCATATGAGTGATATCTGAAAGCCTGCAGTTACCAATGGGTCCGATTAATGACTACGATTCGGTTCTGATTCCTGTCCAGATATTTTTAACATTCCAGTGAATGGCAGAACCTTACCATGCTTGAATAGTAAAAGAGAAGCTGCTGACAGGACTAATAGTTTAGTATTGCCATCAAGCACTAACAGGCACCTGGTTTCCATGTCTGTGTCACAGGCTGACTTGTGCCATCGAAAAAGCCAGTGCAAAACTAATCTACTCTAAATATCTGTGATGGTCTCTCAGCTCTCTTACCTTATGAGCAGCTTCTCCAAAGGTTTGTTGAGCACCACCACACAAGGTCTGTCTGACAGTGCTGACTTGGTAACAGGGAGGGATGGAGATTTGGATGGAGATGGATGAGCCACAGCTTTCCTCTTGGCTTTGGGGGTGGTTTCTTTGTTCTGAACACGGTGAGGGAAGCGAAGTTTGAGGATCTGTTCACGCAGCTCGTCAACAATCTGAGGTAGAAAACAAAGTGTTACAAATAACATCAACTCACAATTACTTAAGACTCCATATAAAACTACGCTTCATGATAAATAAATACACAATATGCAGCCAGAGCACTGATATGAGTGACTAAATAGACACCTTGTTCCGTGTGTGGGCTGAAGTTCCAATCGGGAAGCCGAGACGCAGGACCATGCAGGGCGTCTTGGAGATAAGACGAACCAAGTAGAAGGACATGGGAGCCTGATCTGCAGGGCTGTGGGGACATGACGTGGACAAGTTTACCTCGGTTCCATTCAAATAGATTCATCATATGAAAGCTACTGGACATGTAAAAAAAATGAATAAGCAAGCATTTGGGTGTATGAGCATATACATACTGGGAAAAACATAATTAATAAAATAAATGTGTCTTTTCCTGTCTTAAAATGAGGAATTATGAGTAAAACTGAGAGAAATTGCAAACATTTATCCATCATGAAATTTATAAAAATATAATTAACACAAACTGCTCACCTGTATATGAGTTTGACATATGAGTAACCCTCCACCAGCACAAAGTTGCTCCAGTCCCTCAGCAAAGATGTGAGGGCTGAGTGGGAGATGCGACACTGGATGGTGCTGTACCTGCCATTGTTCCCGGCAATGTGCAGGTGTTTGGGGACAGGCCTAATCCAAGAAAATGATGGACTAGTCAACTATCAACGAGGATGCTACGAGTGATTTTATAATGATCGCTAATAAACATGTTGCCCTCACATGTCATGTTCAAGGATTATAGTGATACGATGCATGTGCAGCCATCTCTGCCAGAAATTGGCATCCATGGAGAGGATAGGTTTCCAGTAAGAAGCAAACTGGGACTGAGCTGAGTCTTTGGATCCATTGTGCTGTAATGAAAGAACCTGAGGAGAAGGAGATGGTCAGCTGAAGGAAGGTGAGGTATCCAAAACAATAGCAGCAATTAGAAACATAAAGGGCTTTGCCCTATTTTATCTACTAGTAGACAATTCTCACAGCTGCTTATGAGGATCTCCTGCATCTTTGAATGTACTTTTCTCATTCTTTCCTCAAACATCTTTTACATGTCGCTTCAATGATCTGTCAGTAAAGCTCTAAAATAGCCAAAACGAGGTTTTCCCATGTATTAAGTGTATTTGTCAATCACCGGAGATGTGTCTGTTTGGATAGGAAACAGTCTAGACTCTAGACTGTTTAAAACCAGCATCAGTCAGTCTGACTGAATTGCTCTGCTGTCCTCATGATGCACTGTTATTAAGCTGAGCGTATCCCCAATACACAGATACACTTTTCATTCATTTCTTCAGCAACCACACAGCTAAACACAACAGTTTTGTTGTTGACACAGTTTTAAACAGAGCTTTTCCACGTGGTGAGCAGCAACAGTACCGGAGTTGTTGATCCAGGTGGGATGTAGAACAGAGGAACTCCATTTTTGGTACTCTCAGGAATCATGTAATTCTCTGGAAGTGAATTGAAGGATTGAAGGTGCACCAACATCTGGTCGGTTTGGTTGATACTGAAAGAGCAAACACGGAATTTTAGTCAATTCTCTCTTTAGTCAATTCTCTCTTCAATGAATCGTGAGGTTGTATTCAACACAGTGGAGGCATGAGAAGAGTCTCTGGTCCGGGACCTTTGCAGCGTGTTCCAGAAGCGTCTGATGACAGAGGTGCGGTACGGGCTGGTGATGGGTTTCCTCTGGGTGCAGCTGATGTCGTGCAGAATGTCATAGCTCCCCTCCATTGTGACCTCCACCCTGGTCGTCCTCTTTGTGGAGTCCAAAGGCCATGAAGCAGCTGCCAAGTACTCGATGTGCATGTTGTGTTTCCACAGCAACACCAGCTTCACCTCCAGCTGAGACCCACCTTCAATAAGAAGGACAAAATTTGAAGCAACCTTTCTACAAGGAGAGACCTGTAATAACAGGCTACTAACCTAATCAATACCTCCACCTTCAACACAAGCCAAAGAAGCTGGGATACAAGCACTACCATCTTAAATCATCTACGTAGAGACAGTGTTCCCACCCAAAAACTCATAAGCTTAAGATCTGCTAAACACATTTTAACGTCAATCCACTACACTTGAATGTACAGGGTATTTAGGGACTACATATCATCCTCATCAGCATGATAAGAACTATCTAGGGACTACCTTTAAAAACTGGTTTGAATTCTTAAACTTGTAATAGGGCTACTTGTCATAAGACGACAGTCAAGGCAGCCAACCACCGCAGGGTAACTGAGATATTTAACTTAATTTCCTATTAATCAGTTGCCAAAGAGAAACACTCGTGATTTTACAGATTCATTTGTAATTGCTGTACCTACAAATTGCTAAATTTCTGATGGAAAATGCAACTGATGTTTCCAGATGTTCTGGTCAGAAAGCTCTGGGACAGGAATGAGAACTTCTTACCTTTAGTTAGGCTGATGTCTCTAATGGTGTAGCCTTCTCTCAGGCGCACAGACACCACACTGATTAAATCAGCATGGACCTCCTTCTCAGTGTGTTTCTTCCTCCTCATGACCAGCGCCGGGTTCCCACTGGCTGAGACCAGGTGCTCATTAAATAGCTTATGTTGAGAAACTAAAAATAAGTCAAGGAGTTAACGCAGAAAGATTATATTGCCATTATTCCCATCAACACAACAGTAAGCTCATATCTAATTTAAACTTCTCATTAAAAATGTCAATAAATCTCATTTTAATAACAGATAAGACTTATTTAACTCTTTAGCAAAACCAACACTTTTTGATTGAGTAATATAGCAGTAATGATAAACAGACGTACCACAGAAGTATTCAGAGTTCATGGACTCAGGGGTTTTGAGGAAGGAATAGGTGAGCAAAGCTCTGTGGTAGATGTTCATTTCTGAGCTGTTGAGGTCAACTTCAGGACAGCTGGGCAGGTAGGAACCAAAGGTAGCTAAAGAGATGAACTTCATCAGCTCTACATTAGGAATGTAGCCAAAGCTGCAGTCGTACGAGTACGCGCCGCCAACCTGGAAAGACACGATTTGATGAAGAGACTCGTCTCTAATAACGATTCATTTTCACAATGACTGATTACTTTGTCCATAAGTAACAATGGCAAGCTGACAATTTTGCAAATATTTCATAGTTACCTGCACAAAGGAACAAGCAATGGTTCCACTCCGGAGCTGGTTGAGCAAAGTTTCACACATGGCCACATCAGGAACACTGGTCACACCATCTGTGATTATGATGATACCTGAAAGCCAGATAAGATGGTTGTGACAAAGTTACACTGTGATCTGCATCAGTTTGGGCCCCTCTGGTCAGAACTTCTGTAAATGTGAAAACTGAAGCAAGCGGAGGATGAAATGACTTTCCCAAGTGTCAAAATAAACACTGTTTATACAATTTTAATAATAATTCAAAATTAATAATTTGTGTATCAATTTTCTTTGTGCAATTTTATAGTAGAGGGGAAAGTAGCATCCAGGAAAAGGAGAACTCCAGGAGATCCGAGCTCTCAGATAACCACAGCGTCAGACCTTCACCAGCCTGTTTGCGTCATGGGTTAAAGGTTAGCTTTATTAATACCCAACAATCAGCAGCCACGGCAGGGGCAGCAGTCTAAGCAGAGATGACATAATCTTTCCAACACATCCTGGATCTGCCTCGGTGCCTCCTCCTGGTGGGACATGCCTAGAACACCTCCCTAGGAAGACGTCCAGGAGGCATCTGAAACTGATGCCCGAGCCACCACAGTTGAGTCCTCTCAACATGAAGGAGCAGCTGGTCTACCCTGAGCTCCTCCCGAATGACTGAGCCTCTCACCCTCTCTAAGGGAGCGCCCAGCCACCCTGCAGAAGAAACTCATTTATGACGCTTGTATCTACGATCTTGTCCTTTCGGTCATTCCTGAAGTTCCTGACCATGAGAGTTGGAGCATAGATTGACCAGTAAATGGAGAGCTTCACTTTTCGATGAAGTTCTCTCTTAGTGGTCCAGTACACCGACTGCATAACTGCAGAGGCTGCACTGATCCGCCCGTCAGTCTCATCTTTCCCTCACTTATGAACAAGAGATACTTGAACTCCTCCATCTGAGGTAGGACTTCTCCACCAAACCTGGAGAGGACAAACCACCCTTTTCCTGTCAAGAACCATGGCCTTGAATTTGGAGGTACTAATTCTCATCCCAGCTGCTTCGCACTCGGCAGCAACCCGCCCCAGTACATGCTGGAGGTCCTGGTTTGATGAAGCCAACAGGACAACATCACCTGCAAAAAGCAAGGATGAAATCCTGTGGTTCCCAAACCGGACTCCCTCCAGCCCCTGGCTACGCCGAGAAATTCTGTCCATAAAAATTATGAACAGAACCGGTGACATAGGTTAGCCCTGCCGGAGTCCAACATGCACTGGAAACAGGTCTGACTTACTGCCAGCAATGTGAACCAAGCCCCTGCTCCGGTTGTACAGAGAGCGGACGCCCTTAACAGAGGTCCTCAGACACCGTACTCTAGAAGCATTCCCCACAGACTACCCCGAGACACATGGTGCCTTTTCCAGATAAATAAAAACAAATGTGGACTGGTTAGGCAAACTCCCCTGAAACCTCAGGCGCCCTGCGGAGGGTATAGAGCTGGTCCAGTGTTCCACGGCCGGGACGAAAACCACATTGTTCCTCCTGAATCTGAGGTTCGACTATCGGCCGAATTCTCCTCTCCAGTACCCTGGAGTAGACCTTCCCAGGGAGGCTGAGAAGTGTGATCCCCCTATAGTTGGAACACACCCTCCGGTCCCCCTTTTTAAAAAGAGGTACCACCATCCCGGTCTGCCACCCCAGTGGCACTGTCTCCGACTCCCACATGACGTTGCAGAGGTGTGTCATCCAGGAGAGCCCTACAACATCCAGAGACTTGAGGTACTCACGGTGAATGTCCTCCACACCTGACACCTTTCCACTGAGAAGCTTGGTCACTACCTGTGTGACTTCAGCTCGAGTGATGGCAGAGTCCACCTCAGAGACCCCAGCCCCTGCTTCCTCAGTGGAAGGCGTGATGATGGGTTGAGGAGCTCCTCGAAATACTCCTTCAGCTTGACAGCATCCTTTACTTCCAGGGGCCACCACAGGGTTCGGGGCCTGCCGCCATGACTGGCCCCACAGACCTTGTGTTCACAGTTAAAAGCTGCCGTGTTACCAAAGGAGGCAGAGAACAGGGTCCACTGTGACTCAACGTCCCCAGCCTCCCTTGGGAGGATTAAATCTCAAGAGCATTTTCAAAGCTTCTGGAGCTCAGTAGATCCAGATAACCCTCAGGATCTTCACAAAGCAGCTCTGAAAATGTTTGTACTGTTAGGGTCTACAAACCTCTGTGAATCAGCCTTTCCTGACATGAATGTAATGAAATCAAAGTTCAGAACAAGACTGACAGAGTTAAGTAACCCCATGAGGGGTAAATAAGGTGGCTGCAGTGCAAAACAATTGTCATGGTGACGCCAACTAACGTTACTGGGTACTAACTATGCTTTACTGTATTATAATAATGTACGAGAGAAAAACAACAAAAAAACATTTATGTAAGATTAAAGGTAATGTGTCATGTTTTTGCCTCACATTAGCAGATATCTTGAGGGTGGGTGGGCTAAACCATTGCACCTCCATAAATATGATGACAAAACTTAAAGTTTCAGTTTTTCCATCACAACTTCCAAGTTGTCTATTAGGGTTTGAGAGTTTGTTGGTAATATTACTGTCGAGAAAACGTTCTCCAGCTGTACCAGCAACAATAAAAACTGTTGGAGCGCCAGACACAAGCACGTTATATCACCTATTAAACTGACCTGAACTGGAATTTGGAGGCAGCAGCTGAAGAGCAAGGATGCCCTGACGTACCATGCTGACGAGACCCATATCAGCTGACACCATGGAAACGGCGTGTTTCCTGTGAAGCTGCTCAGCCACTGTATTGCTTAGAGGGCCTGAGTTCTGGAGCAGCTCCACAGACTGAAACACAGGAGGGAAATACATCTACATAAATAAAGGTTCTAGGCTGAACATCAACACCAGAATTTGATAAAACACTTATTAATGCATAAGAAATACATTACCTATGAATATAAACACATTAGAAATGCACGAGATACATGCAGACTCAAAAGCAGACCTGTTTATGATGTTGATGCAAAACTTGTGCGATGTTGTTTTCTAAAGTTCTGAGCTGCTGGTAGATGTGATGGAGGAAGTCGTCCAGGTCAATTTTGTCAAGCTGACAGCCTTGGACCAGAACCTGCAGGTGGAAATCAGGACTATGAGGCGCCGCTACACCTCCTGCTGCTCCATCCTTCCCATGCTTTATTAGTCTGGCCTATTATTAGAGTGCACATAGTTTCTTCAAGGTTCTGCTGGGGACCTTTGAATCCTTCCATCCACGTGGATGTTATTTTGACATGCACCATCCACCAATTTACCACTAATACCCCCCCTGAAGGCTGTGGCCTCTTTGAGCGGTAGCACAATGGTTCAAAACCTCCAAACAACCTGAAGACAATGAGGATGAAACCAACGACCTTCTGAGCACTGGCCTTCAGTCACTACTTGGAGGATCTACATTCAAGCAGAACACATGACAGGGTCCCCCCCAGCCAAGGGTAGTAATGTGTGATGTTACGTGCTGCGGCTGCAGATCCATAGCTAAAGTTTCACACTCTGCGGTTTCTTTCACACAACCCATTAAAGGCGCGGCACCTGATAGGATGCAAGGCCAATAATTGAGGAATATGCCAGGATGGTGACGAAGATCTTTGGTCTGAACAGTTGGTCAGTTCCAGGTACTTGAAACGGTTGAGCAAGACCGGCCAGACATCTGGACAAAGCATGAAAGACCTCATCAAAGATCATCTCTCCTGTGCTGTCATCCTGCAGAAACACACACATCAAACAGCTTGTTTCATTCACACATCTTTTCAGATGGACGACTGAAAATGCCAAAACCAAAAACAAACAAGGAAATATATTAATACCCAATAATAATTGAATTAGTAAGTTTATTGAGTTGATATCTGCGTTAACAGTAGAAATATTCTATCTGATAGTGAGCTACGTATATGCTATAATGACTATCTGAGTTTCCAATAGTTTAAAATACACACACAGTGAAACTTGACATGTTCCCGGAGTTCCTTCTGGCCGCAGTTTTGTCGTGTCGACAAAAATGACCAGAGGCAACATCCACAATAGGGACATTTAATGTCTCGCTGCCACAATATGCAGAGAGTCCAATGAGGTTTTACGCAATTAAAGCTCTAAAATGTCCTTAAAG
The DNA here is from genome assembly GCF_003711565.1 of Takifugu flavidus. Lineage (NCBI taxonomy): Eukaryota > Metazoa > Chordata > Actinopteri > Tetraodontiformes > Tetraodontidae > Takifugu > Takifugu flavidus. The sequence continues at coordinate 1,928,787 of NC_079526.1, forward strand.
TACTATTTTACTTTTCCTCTGTCTGCAGTGTTATAATAATATTAAGGTTGTCTTACCACAATGCCAGTGGAGGGGCTGAGATCCATCTCAATGATGAAACGGTACCTCCGGGCCAAGAAGGTAGCTCGAGTGGATGGTACCAGCATGTGGGGATACACGGTGGGAGGGAAATCTTCACGCCATCCTTTCGGTAAGATGCTCAGAAGGTCCAACTCATTCTTAGAGTTCAGCTAGAAATAGTGACAATAGTGTCAATACGTTGACTTCATCTCAATGTGAATCATGGATTTTCAAATTAAATTATTTGCAGCAGCTTTGGTTTGTTTGCATCATACAGGCATGTCCGTCTAGATTGTGATTCTATTGTTCTTATCGCACCATGTGTACTTTGTTACTTTGCTTCTGCACCTTCTCTGCTGCAATAGAAAATCTACCAAATGCAGAATAAACAGCCTAATCTTATCTCAATGTAAAGACACTGTAGGGTAAATACACCACATTTTTAAACCCTTCCAAGCAGTCAGAATTCTGCTTGTCCACAGCTTTGATCACCACTCTAAGAGAGGGAGACAGTAACTCTTACGCACTAGTTCAGTCTTTGAGGCTGGCCAGATGACTTGGTTAAGTTTCCCCAGGAACCATGCCAGACGAACGTTCCTGGAGATTCGATATTCCTCCTTCATGAGCAGGTAGATGTGGTCAGCCTCCTCCACCTCAGGAAAAACAGTCTGAATATTAGCTGAGCATGTGGACGAGGGTCAGATCTTTGCATCATATGAACGTTGTTTTTCATCTGAGATTTAAGGGCAAAAGTTCAGGAATGCTTGTGCACAGTTGGAGAATTAAATAACTGAGTTAACTGGTCATGTGGAAATTAGTTAGCTGTGTTTGAATAATTGCAGAAGCTGCGCTTAACAGGCCAAGAACTCCTGAAAACCTCCAAACTTCTGTCTAGTTGTTCCCACTCGTGTTGACATTAGTTGTTGTTGTTAGCCGCTGTGCTAATGCCAAGCTAACAAGTTTGTCCTGTCCACAGATCTTCTTTTCACTCTTTAGCGTTCACCTTTCAACTGACTTTTATCGGCTTCTGTCCGATGGCACCGGGAGCAAAAGTGAAAATGTGGAGAGTTATGGAAAGAAGAAGCAGGCGTGTTTGTCGATCATAACAAGGTTTACCTCGGTGTCGTGTCGCTCTGCCATCCCTGTTGTTGCATAGAAGCTGGAGACGAAGACAACCTTCACACTTCTAAAGTTCACTTGGTCTTGTCAGGAATTAGTGGCGTCTTCTAATACTTGTTTGTCATCATGTGTCTCTGCTAATGATCAGGTGTTGGGAGGCAGTGTCCACTTCAATAGGAGGACCAAAAATGTCAGTTTCCGGTTAAACCCTACAAAATAAAACCCGTTCTCCAAAAGGTCGTTTGACAACAATGGAAACCCATTAAGTTTCTGACGAGCATTAAATGATCCTTCCATATAACGATCGTGAGTTTTTAGTTTATGTATTTAAATAGTTGTCTTTTTAGAGATTTTTTTTGTTGGTGGAACCCAGAAAATATTTTGTTGGTTATTCAGAAAATATTGTAGAATCGAATTACTTTTAATATGCGTTTATTTATTTTTACATTACTAAATGCCATTGCTTCAAATTGTGAGCCCTTTTGCTGTAGTAATATTGGCAGAAATTTGGGCTCGAGACACTTAATTCCAAAATATTTTTTCCAAACCAATTGTCCAGTTTTCTTCACGAGAGGCAAAAGAAAATGCAAAATATTGGAATTTAAAGAAAAAAGCTAATATAATTCAAAAGAAAAATATTTTCCAGTCTCTGAACTAAATCTTGGGGTTTGCGGATGAAGTGCAGCTATGGAAATGTGAGCGATTGTTGCCTGATCCCTGTCGCTCGCTTTTGACGTCATATCGATGCGTCAACGAGTCATCGCATGTCGTACATGCTGTCCGCAGAAGCTAGTGGATTTTAAACTTCTTTTTTTTTACTTTAAGTCTTCAGTTATGGAGAAAGGGAATCCGGTGTCCCTCAGAAAGAAACCTGAGGGGATGAACAATAGTGACGGTGGCAATTACGTGAGAAACTTCGAGAAATGGAAGAAGAAATACAACAGGAAGAAAGTACAAGTGAAGCGAGAACGAGCGCAGCATAAGAAGAAGCCCGAGTGGCAGGTCGAACGCGAGTATATCGCCAGACTTGTCAGTAGATACGGCGATATAAACTCAAAGGAGGCGCTCAAGTTCTCCGATTTCCCTATTTCAAAGAAAACCCTGTTAGGTCTTCAGGGGGCTCAGTACAGGCAGCCCACCGAGATCCAGAGACAGACTCTCGGCTTTGCTTTGCTCGGGAAAGACGTTCTGGGCGCCGCTAAAACGGGATCTGGGAAGACTTTGGCGTTTTTAATACCTGTCCTGGAATGTCTCTACCGTCAGCAGTGGACCTCTGTGGATGGCCTCGGAGCTCTCATCATTTCTCCCACCAGAGAACTGGCCTATCAGACCTTTGAGGTTCTCCGCAAGGTTGGCAAGAACCACGAATTCTCTGCGGGGCTAGTGATCGGAGGAAAGGACCTCAAGGTCGAGTCAGAACAGATCCAACACACCAACATCATCATCTGCACCCCCGGACGGCTGCTTCAGCACATGGACCAGACGGCCTCCTTCCACGCCGCAAACCTCCACATGTTGGTCCTGGATGAGGCCGACCGCATCCTGGACATGGGCTTCGCAGAAACGCTCAATGCTATCGTGGAGAACCTTCCTAAGACTCGGCAGACGCTGCTGTTCTCTGCCACACAGACCAAATCTGTGAAAGACTTGGCCCGGCTCAGTCTCAAAGAGCCGGAGTACGTGTGGGCCCACGAGAAGGCCAAGTTCAGCACACCTGCCACTCTGGAGCAGAGTTATGTTGTGTGTGAGCTTCATCAGAAGGTCAACATGCTCTACTCCTTCATTAGAAATCACCTCAAGAAAAAGATCATTGTCTTTTTTGCCTGCTGCAAGGAGGTTCAGTACCTTTTCCGGGTCCTCTGCCGCCTCAGACCCGGCACCCCCGTCCTGGCTTTGCATGGAAAACAGCAGCAGATGAAGAGAGTGGAGGTCTACAACGACTTCCTCAGGAAAAACACCGCCGTGCTCCTCGCCACCGACATCGCCGCCAGGGGCCTCGACTTTCCCGCCGTCAACTGGGTGCTGCAGTTCGACTGTCCGGAGGATGCAGACACTTACATCCACCGGGTCGGCCGCACAGCCAGGTACAAGGAGGGCGGGGAGGCCCTGCTGCTGCTGCTGCCCTCAGAAGAGAAGGGGATGCTCAGACAGCTGCTGGACAAGAAGGTCCCCATCCAGAAGATCCAGGTGATGCTTCGCACAATCCCAGCAGGCAGGCAGGCAGAAGATCATAAGAACGAAGATGGTTTCCTCGATGATATAAAGGACAAATCTTTTTCTGTAATTGAAAAACATCCTAGAGAATTCACTGTTTTTCATGAAAACTGAATGCTGACAACAAATGTTTTGTTGCTGGATAGGTTAAAAAACGGAAGATTGAGCATAACTAAACCAAGATTAATTTGTGTGCATCACAAACAAACCCCAACAAGCCTTTGAGGCAGTTTTAACCGGTTATTCTGATGCTCAGCTCCTCAGATATGGTCAGGGCCACTGACGCCTCCCTGATTGGATTCTTGTTCTGTGTGTCTTGCAGGTGAATACAGAGAAGCTACAGAACGTCCAGCAGAAACTAGAGGGGTTTCTTGCCCAGGAGAAGGAGCAGAAGGAGCGAGCCCAGAGGTGTTTTATATCCTACCTGCGCTCCATTTACCTGATGAAGAACAAAGAGGTGTTTGATGTCTGTCAGCTTCAGATTGAAGAGTACGCACACTCCTTGGGCCTTGCTGTGGCCCCCAGGGTGCGCTTCTTAAACAAAGCTCTGCTTCAGAAAGCAGAGAGAACGGAGCAGACAGTGGAGGAGGAGGAGTCTGACGAAGAGGAAGAGCTGAAGAGCTTTAAGGTCCAGCTGAAAGGACCTGAGAATGAAAGCTCAGACTCTGAGAGTGTAAGTGATGATGAGGCAGGTGGTGATGAAGAACAAGTGACTCGCCCTAAAGGACAACTGCAGGGTGCAGATTATGAAGATGATCTCGGAGATGCAGACCTGTTCACCGTCAAAAGAAAAGATGTCTTCAACCTGGCAGGAACCCAGGAGAGTCTGGAGGAAGCGGGCGGAGAGAGCTCCAAAAAGAAGCCCAGCAAAGAGACCAAATACAAAGAAGCCAAAAAAGTTCTCAAGAAAAACTTCCAAGTCAATAAAAAAGTTATTTTCAATGAGGACGATAAGGCGGTGCAGCTGTGGCCACCAGTCCAGCGGGCAGTGACAGAAGATGACGAAGAGGAGGATGAGATTTCTGGTATCAACGTGGAGAAGGCCAGAGAGCGGCTGAAGCGTGAGGACCAGGAGTTTGACAAGCTGGAGTACAGTCGGAAGGTGAAAGCCAAACACAGGGAGCGGAAGATGAAGGCAAAGGCTGCCAGCAGGGAAGCCAAGAAGAAGAGGCAGGACTCTGGTGAGGACGAGGAGGATGAGGTCATGGCATACCTGGCCCGTGAGAGCGAGGAGGAGTTCGATCCAAGCACTCTGCCAGATCCTGACAAACTCCACTCAGAGGAGGAAGAGGTGGAGGAGGAAGGGTTCACTAAAAGACAGCGAAGCAGCGGCAGCAGTGATGAAGAAGAGGAGCAGAACGTGGCCACGTTTAAGACGAAGAAAAGGAGGCTGCAGAAGGGTGAAGAAGAGGAACAGCACGCGGCCTTGGACACTGGTCTGTCCTTGGCTGAAGATGAGGAGTTAGTCCTGCACCTGCTGAGAGGAAGCAGGTAGAGAAAAACGTGATGCTGATGTTGGTCAGGTTTCCATGGTTACGGATTACATCTGTGCTGGTTTTCAACTGCGCCAGTGATTAATTATTAAAATGAACTTCTTTCAACTGCTTCACTTCTTTCTTTCTTCTGATGAAGCAGCAAACCTGATGAGAAGCTTCCAACAGGCTTCCGTCTCATCGGGATGGTTCCTGCAATAATGTGCTCACAGTTATGGTAAAGACGCTGGTACTTTGTGTCATAAAATTTCAATCTTCAAACAAAAACCCGACAACTTGATGATTCCACTGGAAAGTCAGATATTTCAGTGCCAGGCAACTGTTGTGGGATAAAATGGCACCTTTACCAGGTTTGACGGCTCCGTATGTTTAGTCACAGCTCTGTTCTCCGTTAATGCTGCTGTAGTAGGAGACGTGCCAGGACACGAGGACAGTTATGGTGCGACTGTCTTTTATTGATGGGGTCCGTCTGTGTGGTATGTGTTTTGTGGAAATCACAAGAGTAAATAAATATATATATAATGACGTTGTGGTTATGGATCTGTAATATTTGTTACAGCCGTGTTATGGGAGTCTACCTCTGATGCATACAATGGCGCCCCTTAGTGGCCAAATAATAAACTCCATGACGACCAACGCTAAAGCAGTAGGGCCCCCTGCTAGTAAGACTGCAGCACCATTGAAATCCCAAAACTCAGTCTTATAAAATAAAAATGTTGTGTAATTTTAATATTATAAACTGCTTGTGTTACACTCTCAGTAGTTAACTAACTCAGGACACTTGCAGAGGTTCCCTGGACCTTTTTAATGTCCCAGTCTGGTTCAGTAGGCTAGACCATCAGGGAGGAGACGACTCCACCAGAACACCATCGCTGATGCCCTGCACAAGGAGGGTCAGAGAGCAAAGGTTCCTGCTGAAGCAGCTGCTGTTCTCAGGCTGCTGCATCCAAGCACATCCATGGAAACATGAATGGAAGACGGATCTGGACACAGACGGATCCAGGACAGGAACACAACCGTCTTAGTCCTAGTGTTAACCAGTCATGGGTGTTTGGTCCTTGTGTGGTATAACCAACAGGGGAGGGAGAACTGGGGGCATGTCTGCAGCAGGGTAAGGGGTTCTTCTGGGCCTCTATTATTCAGAGGGGTGATTCTAGTGTCCCTGGGAGCCCCTTCTGCCGGTGTTCCTCGCCACTTTAAAAATCTGACCCCGACAGTTATTACTATAATAGTGTTCACTTCTATCTTTCCTTTATAACAACTTAATAGTTTCTCTCACCAATTGGGAAAAGTCACCCTCAATTGTCCCATAGATTGACTGAGGTCCTCACCCCTGCTCTTGTGTTCTGAAGTTGGCTTCAGGTCTCTGTGACCAGTTCTGGTTTCCTTTATGTAGAAAAGTTTAAAAGTCTTGAGTTAGCATCCAAGCAGAGGATGCTAACTAAAGACAAACTGGCTGGTGCTGCACATGCTCACAGCCACCCACCGACCTCCATTTTAGCAGTTCTCAGGCTGCTGGAAGGACGAGATGATAAATTAGCAGCGAGTATGTTCCTGTCAAATGTTAATTCACAGATTGCTAATCAGGATCGGGTCGCTAACTGGAGTGATACAAATGGCGCAATTTTGTAGGTCCAATGATGGGATCAATAAAGTGCATCAGACTTCAACAAAAGGAAAGACTCAAATCAGGACCCCCCCGCCTCTCAAAACAATCGGGGTCAGTGAGCTTTCAGGTCCCCGCTGCTGCAGTGCTCCCGCTCCTGCACCTGTGCTGCGTGCACACCCACCTCACACCTGTTCACTACTCTGGCGCCTCTGGAGTGAAGCTGCTATGACAGCAAACTCAGTTTGAGTGGCAGAGTCAGAGCTTCAACCTCCATCTGTGGTCATTGTTCTCCTCCTGATTTGTTTCTCACCATCCCTGACAGAAACGCCTTACGGGCTGTTGGGAAGTTGTCACCTACTAACTATTTCTGGTTTTGCTGGACATTTCCAGGTTCTAATCCAGCTGAAACCTTTATCATGTAAGTATTGAAGGTATGGCTACGATGTCACCAGCTTGTGCATCTCTGCTGTCTGCTATGAGGCCTCTGCTAGAGCGTTGCTGTGTTGCTGCACTTTCATTCTTCATGCATGAGGCTGTGGTGCAACGGAATGTGGAAGATTCACAGGTGCGAGTGCTCTTGCTGGTTGCCTCCCCCTCTAAGGAAGGGCGTCATGTGGACTCTGTGTCGTTGGTCATTGTGGATGTTCAGGTTTTTGTGGTGAACCTGCAGTATTGCGGCCCAGAGATCACATATTTGGGTCTTGTTTTATGAGAGTCAACAGTTTTTATCCTCTGAGAGACTCCAGCTGTTGTGGGACATGTCACCACCCCAGGGCTGAGAAAGGTATGCTTTCTTTTAAGGCAGGCCTACTTTTTGTCGTCAATGGATCTGTGACTGTTGGATGGATTCTGTTTTGAGAGCAGCTGTGCTGCAGGAGGCTCCTCCCACAGTGTGATGGACAGATGAAATGCACAAGACCTCTGTGGATTTAGCGACTGCTTTAATCTCAGCACCATCTTTTGGCCTGCAAGACTACAACTTGCTGGACTACATCCAGCCGGACTACAACCTGCTGGACTACAACCTGCCGGACTAAAACCAGCCGGACTACAACCAGCCGGACTCACAGTTATGGTAAAGACGCTGGTACTTTGTGTCATAAAATTTCAATCTTCAAACAAAAACCCGACAACTTGATGATTCCACTGGAAAGTCAGATATTTCAGTGCCAGGCAACTGTTGTGGGATAAAATGGCACCTTTACCAGGTTTGACGGCTCCGCATGTTTAGTCACAGCTCCGTTCTCCGTTAATGCTGCTGTAGTAGGAGACGTGCCAGGACACGAGGACAGTTATGGTGCGACTGTCTTTTATTGATGGGGTCCGTCTGTGTGGTATGTGTTTTGTGGAAATCACAAGAGTAAATAAATATATATATAATGACGTTGTGGTTATGGATCTGTAATATTTGTTACAGCCGTGTTATGGGAGTCTACCTCTGATGCATACAATGGCGCCCCTTAGTGGCCAAATAATAAACTCCATGACGACCAACGCTAAAGCAGTAGGGCCCCCTGCTAGTAAGACTGCAGCACCATTGAAATCCCAAAACTCAGTCTTATAAAATAAAAATGTTGTGTAATTTTAATATTATAAACTGCTTGTGTTACACTCTCAGTAGTTAACTAACTCAGGACACTTGCAGAGGTTCCCTGGACCTTTTTAATGTCCCAATCTGGTTCAGTAGGCTAGACCATCAGGGAGGAGACGACTCCACCAGAACACCATCGCTGATGCCCTGCACAAGGAGGGTCAGAGAGCAAAGGTTCCTGCTGAAGCAGCTGCTGTTCTCAGGCTGCTGCATCCAAGCACATCCATGGAAACATGAATGGAAGACGGATCTGGACACAGATGGATCCAGGACAGGAACACAACCGTCTTAGTCCTAGTGTTAACCAGTCATGGGTGTTTGGTCCTTGTGTGGTATAACCAACAGGGGAGGGAGAACTGGGGGCATGTCTGCAGCAGGGTAAGGGGTTCTTCTGGGCCTCTATTATTCAGAGGGGTGATTCTAGTGTCCCTGGGGGCCCCTTCTGCCGGTGTTCCTCGCCACTTAAAAATCTGACCCCGACAGTTATTACTATAATAGTGTTCACTTCTATCTTTTCTTTATAACAACTTAATAGTTTCTCTCACCAATTGGGAAAAGTCACCCTCAATTGTCCCATAGATTGACTGAGGTCCTCACCCCTCCTCTTGTGTTCTGAAGTTGGCTTCAGGTCTCTGTGACCAGTTCTGGTTTCCTTTATGTAGAAAAGTTTAAAAGTCTTGAGTTAGCATCCAAGCAGAGGATGCTAACTAAAGACAAACTGGCTGGTGCTGCACATGCTCACAGCCACCCACCGACCTCCAATTTAGCAGTTCTCAGGCTGCTGGAAGGACGAGATGATAAATTAGCAGCGAGTATGTTCCTGTCAAATGTTAATTCACAGATTGCTAATCAGGATCGGGTCGCTAACTGGAGTGATACAAATGGCGCAATTTTGTAGGTCCAATGATGGGATCAATAAAGTGCATCAGACTTCAACAAAAGGAAAGACTCAAATCAGGACCCCCCCGCCTCTCAAAACAATCGGGGTCAGTGAGCTTTCAGTGGAGTGGAGCTGCTATGACAGCAAACTCAAGTTTGAGTGGCAGAGTCAGAGCTTCAACCTCCATCTGTGGTCATTGTTCTCCTCCTGATTTGTTTCTCACCATCCCTGACAGAAACGCCTTACGGGCTGTTGGGAAGTTGTCACCTACTAACTATTTCTGGTTTTGCTGGACATTTCCAGGTTCTAATCCAGCTGAAACCTTTATCATGTAAGTATTGAAGGTATGGCTACGATGTCACCAGCTTGTGCATCTCTGCTGTCTGCTATGAGGCCTCTGCTAGAGCGTTGCTGTGTTGCTGCACTTTCATTCTTCATGCATGAGGCTGTGGTGCAACGGAATGTGGAAGATTCACAGGTGCGAGTGCTCTCCTTGAAAATGCTGACGATTTGCTGGTTGCCTCCCTCTGTGGATTTAGCAACTGCTTTAATCTCAGCACCAGCTTTTGGCCTGCAAGACTACAACTTGCTGGACTACATCCAGCCGGACTACAACCTGCTGGACTACAACCTGCAGGACTAAAACCAGCCGGACTACAACCAGCCGGACTACAACCAGCCGGACTACAACCTGCCTTCCCATCTGTATGTGAGTGAGAGAGAGAAGGTTTTGCTTCTGGCCTGTTGGTGCAGAAACATGGGTCACAGCATTCATCAAAGCTCTCCCCTGAAGTTCTTGGCCTGCCTAGTTGTTTGAGATCTGTAGCAGCTGTTTCTGCTATGATTGAGAAATCAGTTGCTATTGTACTGGCTCATGACTGCATGTTGGCAACATGTTGGACATGTTGGCTGCTCAAAGGTCACGATATGAGGCGCTAATTTTCTCCAGTCTTGAAAGGTCTCCAGCTTTGAATACAGCCACCTTTCTCTTCCTTCTTGATTTGGAGAAAGGTCACAACTGTGAAGAGGTCATTGACAGTGGTACATCACCCAGATCTGATCTCATGTAGACGCCATGTCAAAATCACTGATGGCTCCTGTAGCCATCATCAGACCCTCTGATAGCTGGATGTGAAGCGCTTACGATCCTAAAGATGTGAACCAGCTTTATCTGGGAAACTAGTAATCCCATTGATTATTTCACATCCAATTTCTGGCACTGGATCTGTGGTCATTTACAGCTCCACAGTTACAGGCCAACCCTGACAGATAAAGTAGGGTTACTCAATGGGAAATATCAGTCGCTAACGTCACTGAACGAAGGACAATCTGAACAACTACACCCTCAAAGTCTGTAAACATGAACTGATGTAGGATCACTCACAGGAAGGTAACCTAGCACACTGCTGGCTGTGTCAAAATGGTCCAAACTCCAGGTATTGTAAAAGCTGAGCTCTCGTCTGGAGGAAGCTACTCCCTGGAGTACCCCATGGACATGCTGGACTAGCTAAGGTATCCAGAGGTGGTGGGTGCTGCAGTGGATGAAGTAAAGGAACACTATTTGGCTGTGGAGAGTAACATGTGTCCCTGATTCTGTGTGCTCATTTTGGCCCAAACTAACTGTGAAGCAAAAATCCAACTCCTCTTTAACAACAATTCTGACACCAGTTTAGAGGCTCACGGTAAATTGTCCTTGACTGACCTTTACTCTCATCTACTGTCCTGGAGAAGCTTCAAATCTATCGGTGACCAAATCTTGTTTTAAATTCTTCATAGTCAAAGCAGTGCTAAAAGGACAAGTTAGCGAATTCTGTTGTATCCAAGGTTAGCATTCTCTGTTTGGGATAGCTAAAGACAGACAGACTGGCTGCTGCCCTACATGGCCAGCCAGTTATCGACCACCTATCTTACACCTTGTACCTCTCAGTACAAATATCTCATCAGAATGGTTCTTGGTGCTACCAGACAGGTCAGCGGAGTCTCCTGTGTTTCTGTTCTAGATTTCCTGTGAGCACCCACCCTAACCCAATCACAGCCCAACACCACCTCTGTGTTGACCTGCTAGTGGTGTGTCCATGGCTCATATCCAAAAGGGTTGTAAGTTCACAGATGAATATTCAGACTTGTTCTTCTGCCTTGTCAACAGAGCAGACACTGTTGAGGGAATGTTATATGCGCTCTCTACCTCCTGTACAGATGAATTCCTTGCACAATGGTTCTTTGTTTTCTGGAAGCGGGCTCTAGCCTTGAGGCCCCGCTCCCAGAGTGTATTTGGTCTGGCGAAATAAAGCCTAGAGCTGTTTGTTAGATTGTGTTCTGCAGGGTTTTTGCTATCTAACAGAGTTAGCCTGGCTGCACGGCCCTAAGGAGAGAAGCAGGAGGGGAATCTCCCAATTTCAACCAATAGCTGGTGTGATAATTCTTCTGTGCTGAAATTTCAGGCTCTTTTAAGGTTCTGGAGAATCTTAATGCTTCGAGTCGTAACTTTGTGGCTGTAAAGAACTGCAGGTGGGGGAGACTGTAGCTCTACAGAACCGTATGGCCCTACATCTCCTCACAGGGAGCACAGGGAGGAACCTGGAAGGTTCCTACATCTCTGACGCAACCACTAGTGTCACTACCAGTGTTCACGATACAGCCCAGGGAATTATAGAACTTCCTGACAGCCACGGGTTCAAACTTGGTGACTTCTGGGGCCTGCTAGGGCTCTGGGAGTTTGGCTAGGTGATGGTGATCCATCATTGATCGATATCACATAGTTATCTGATTCACTCATCCAATTTGCTGATTCTGGTGATTCTGTGTGTCTGAATCAGAGTTAATTTGCAGTAGATGAGATTGATGTGTGAATGGGTGTAATCCTTGTAGAGTGGTTTTGGATTAATCGTGTAGAGGAATTGCTATTTGATGACCGATGGTGATTTGATGTGAGTACTGCGGGGAATTTACTGACTGAACTGGAGCTGGGAGGACACGTGGCTGCTTAAATAAGGTCTGACATGAATACCAGTAAAAAGCAGGAGCGTGAGGCCAGAGGAGCTGATTCCGGAGCTTAGACTGCAGTGGAGGAATACACTTATTTTTTTCATACCGCCAAGAGTTAATCAGCAAAACTTTATTTGGGACCAGAATCAAATGGGAGTGTCTGGCAGCTCCATAAAATTGACATAATGCATGTTTCATCAGAACATTCAGTCAGACCTGTCGGCACAAGGCTGTCATTAGGAAGATGAGCCGAAGACAAATATGCATCCTACATCTGTGAGGGAGGAGAAGAGAAGCCTTCCTCTTCACAGATTAAAGGCTGGATTAGTTCCTTTTGACCAGCTGACTAATCAGAAGAGAAGTTTGAAGAAGCGACATCTGGATCCATGAATCTGGAATTATCATGTCTACAAGTGCAACAACAGTTGCGATCCAGTGATCGTTAGAGGTCACGGGCCGATGACGCCAACAGGACCACATCATCTGCAAAGAGCAGAGACCCGATCCTGAGGTCACCAAACCGGACCCCCTCAACACCATGACGGCACCTAGAAATTCTGTCCATAAAAGTCACGAACTGGCTTTTGCTTTTCAATATAAATAATCTGTAGATTGATGTTTTTCAAATTTAGACTGATAGCATTTGATGTGAGTAATGCGGGGAATTTACTGACTGAACTGGAGCTGGGAGGACACATGGCTGCTTAAATAAGTTCTGACATGAATACCAGTAAAAAGCAGGAGCGTGAGGCCAGAGGAGCTGATTCCGGAGCTCAGACTGCAGTGGAGGAATACACTTTTCATACCTCCAAGAGTTAATCAGCAAAACTTTTTATTTATTTGGGACCCGAATCAAATGGGAGTGTCTGGCAGCTCCATAAAAATTACATACTGCATATTTCATCAGAACATTCAGTCAGACCTGTCGGCACAAGGCTGTCATTAGGAAGACGAGCCGAAGACAAATATACATCCTACATCTGTGAGGGAGGAGAAGAGAAGCCTTCCTCTTCACAGATTAAAGGTTGGATTAGTTTTGACCACCTGACAAATCAGAAGAGAAGTTTGAAGAAGCGACATCTGGATCCATGAATCTGGAATTATCATGTCTACAAGTGCAACAACAGGTTTGACAGTTTTCCTGCTTATTAAATGAACTCGTTCTAGATTTTTCGTGATCTTACTGGCAGATATTCTGGAATTCAGATGGAATTCAGCAGGCTTGTTTTTATTATGCTGTCGGACACTCTCGGTGGACTTTTCAAAAGGCAGCAATAAAAGTGAGAGATTTCCCCCTTTTCTTTGCAATTTTCAGTGCACGAGTTCACGTGCACATTCACAAGCTGTCATTACTGCACTCTGCAGCACTGGGGGACATGTTGGCAGGAGGAGAGGGGACCTTTGTTGCTGTGATCACAGACGCATGAGAAGATTACGATGCTCATGGAGATCACCGACAGTCTGCAGTCATCACCCATGGCTCCGTCTGTCCGTCTCCCTCTGGCTCCCACAGTCATTCTGCTTGAAACGGGAACTCAGAGAGGAAATCGCAATATGTCCCCCTTTTTTTAAACAGTAATAAGCAGATTATTTTGTGAAAACAACAGATCAAAAGTGTTGTTGACAGGAGCACTTCCTCACACCTCATGGCAACACCACTCACCTCTCCAGTTTGACCAGTTCCTCAGCACGTTTCCTGCAGCAATGACAAAACTTCTACTAGCTTAATCTACAGTACAGCTGCATACTGTATATACACCAATATACTGTACACGCAAAACTGTGTTGTCCTATGTTACACCGACAGGCTGTGGTGGCAATATTTTAAAATATGTTTTAGTATATAACATATTTTTCAGTCATAACTGTTATAGTGATGAAAACCACATTGATATTAAGCTTATGACAACAAGAACACAACATAAACAAAGTAAATAATGACTAAGAAGAATCAATCACAATAGATTATTACACTAAACTCTTGACTCGACCAGTTGGTCACTTTACTGGCTTCATGTTTTAAGATGGTGACAGTTCTGCATGCTTGAGGTGCACCTTTTAAACACCCTTTCACAAATGGAGACTATTCCTGCTCTTCTCGATATGTAAATAATCGGTATGGCGCCTCTTGTGGTGGACAGCAGCACTTGTGCTTCACATGAAATATAAAAACAATCCAATCATGAGCCACAGAGCCAGAGCAGGACTTACGAATGAGCCTCTGATGATTTGACCATGTGGCCACATGTATAAAGAGACTCATTAAGATCTTTTAGATGGCATATTATTGATAGATAAGGTATTTTGGGGGGACTTTAGGGCCTGTAGCTTCTGTGAGGCCAGATAGGTTGCTCTTATTTCTCTTTGTCCTGTCTGCACTGACCTCACTGAAAACTCCAAGCATGATCCCACTCTCCCAGTATCTCCACTGGTGCCGGGTGTGTCCTCTTGACTGGGCCGCCTGCCTGCAGAGACGTGACAGCAACAACATTTTGGATTTCCCTGTGTGTGTTGCAGCTTCCAGCGCTGGTGGCGCCACCACTGCTGCAGCCCACCACTCAAATTTGGCCCTAGAACCTGCTGACATCGCCGTGATTGTCGTCTACTTCATAACCGTCATTGTGGTCGGGATTTGGGTGAGACCTGGAAGTCTTTTATCCACACAAAGCAACAGTTTTAATACTGTGTCTCAGCAGCAGATGCCTTTGGGAACATTTTCGTTAGTACCACATTGCATAATCAACGTTTTTGAATTGTACTATTTAGTTAGTTAAACAGTTGACATAGTGCATGAAATAGTGAGAGAAGGTGTGTTTCTGATTATAATCGTAGATATATGGAGAAAAATCCTTGTTTGTCTCTCAACTTCTGTCTCGTAGTCTTCGAGGAGAGCCAGTCGCAGCACTGTCGGAGGGTACTTCCTGGCTGGCCGTTCAATGACTTGGTTTCCGGTACTAAATGTTGTTTGTTGCTTTATCAGCATACTATGATTGTGGACGCGTATGGCTGGAATGCAGACAAGGGCAACACACACACAGTATTGAGCTGCTTCCAACTGCTGCTGTTCAACAGTTAACTCACTTTACCAGCAGCTTCCAGAGACAAGAGAGTTTCAAAAAATGATATCATGACAGTCTACATATTTGTGTAGCTGGTAGCATATTTCCAAGCATAAGTAGCACATAATGTGGAGAACAGAATGACTTTTTATGGGTTTTATAGAGACGATTCTGTTTGCAGATCGGAGCCTCTCTGATGTCCAGCAACGTTGGCAGCAGTTTGTTTATCGGGCTAGCGGGACAAGCAGCTATGGGAGGCTTGGCAGTCGGTGGATATGAATGGAATGTAAGCATATTCATCAAGAAGAGGGTTTCATTTTTTTGTTTTGGCCTCTATAACTAAACTTATACTCAGATTCTGTTACCTGCTTAACTACAAATAGAAAGAAAAAAAAAGTCTACGCTAAGAGCAGGTCGGGTGAGGAACAGTCAGATTTATAGACAGGAACAAACCCCGAGAAAGCACTGCAGCAGCAGTCCGAGCAAAGTGAGCAGGACAGGACGTCTGGATTCAGA
The DNA here is from genome assembly GCF_003711565.1 of Takifugu flavidus. NCBI lineage: Eukaryota > Metazoa > Chordata > Actinopteri > Tetraodontiformes > Tetraodontidae > Takifugu > Takifugu flavidus. Next base: position 1,944,313 of record NC_079526.1, read on the forward strand.
TTCTTTCAACAGTGGCCATGAAGACCATGAATAAAGGTTGAGTTCCTGCCACAACCTGAGGACAGTGATATCAGTGGTCCCAGGTTTTACATGATTATATGACAATGTTAGAAAATGCCAGTAATATTTCCCTGAGGTTCCTGCAGTGGGAGCAGCCTGAAGAGGTGTCTTCCCCCATCACGTCCATTCAAATGAGCCTAGCACAGGAGGACTTGGAGAAACTTCCCAAAGACAATGAAGAGTCACAGCAAAGGGACAAAAGTCTTTTCTCAACCCAACTGTTTTGCTTTTCCATCCATCCATTCCTTGACCCGGAGAAGGCACTCCACCTTTTTCCAGTTGAGAACCATGGCCTCGGATCTGGAGGTGCTGATTTTAATCCCAGCCGCTTCACATGCAGCGGCGAACCGATCCAGTGATAGTTAGAGATCACGGGCTGATGACGCCAACAGGACCACATCATCTGCAAAGAGCAGAGACCCGATCCTGAGGTCACCAAACCGGACCCCCTCAACACCATGACTGCACCTAGAAATTCCGTCCATAAAAGTCACGAACAGGGCTGTCCTGGCTTTTGCTTTTCAATATAAATAATCTGTAGATTGATGTTTTTCAAATTTAGACTGATAGCATTTTTTAGTACAAGGATGTACTGTATCATTACAAAGGTGGAGGAAAACGTCTTAAAAGTTTCTGATTGCACTGTATATTTGTGTGAAATATATTAGCCTTTTAAGCAATGTTTGATATTGGCTTTATTTTTTACCAATATCGATATACTGGTATTGTCTAGCTCTTTATTTCTGATACTGATACCAGCCGTACCAATATACGCAGGTTTCCACTGACAGGCTTGTGTTGCTGCAAGTGACGACGCAGTTTGATGACATTATCAAACGTGTCTGACACACGTCAACATCTTTAGGATCAGCTCAGAAAGACAGAAGTCAAGCATTTAATGCATTAATTTGATTTAATTTAATTTCACCAAGCAAGGAACAAAAATATCTCAAAAGCAACACATCACATCTCATCTTTTGACATTTTAAGTGAAAGCAGCTGAAGACTTTGATGTGAAAGATGTTCATGCTCTGTAAAAGTTGTGTTAATCAGGAAGAAAAAACTAATACTGATTATTTCATTTTTACATTTAAATTTTTTCAATATTCTACACAAGTCTTGAAACATCCAAAATCTCTGTAAACTGATGAAAAATACTTGAAGGACTTTCCCTAATGTCTTTGTCCAGGCCACGTGGGTGCTCGTGGCTCTCGGTTGGCTCTTCGTACCTGTCTACATCTCTGCTGGAGTGGTGACCATGCCCGAGTATCTCGGCAAACGCTTTGGAGGGCAGAGGATACGCATCTACACTTCGGTTTTGTCACTCATCCTCTACGTTTTCACCAAATTATCTGTAAGACACGCACATACACTCAGAGTCTTGGTCCAAGGAAACACGAGGTGAGAGGGCATCAGAGGGTCCACATGAATGTGTTTGTGGACCACAGGCAGATATCTTCTCAGGAGCACTCTTCATCCAAGTCTCCTTGGGCTGGGATCTCTATCTGTCCACCGCCATCCTGCTGCTCATCACTGCTGCTTATACTGTGACAGGTAAGCGTGTAATGCTTGTGCTATGTGTCCTACTACCATATTGTGTGGACAGCAATGGTGCTGACAGTGTGTGTGTGGACGTCTCTGTAGGAGGCATCGCAGCAGTGATCTACACTGATTCTCTTCAGACCATCATCATGGTTGGAGGAGCCTTAGCACTAATGTTCATATGTAAGTGGATTTACATGTTGCCACTAATAATCACACGCTGTTAAGGTTGAACACAAGTGGCCCTGCTGGTTGTTCACCCAGACTTTGATGCTGGACACGTCTGTCTGTTGTGTATCATGTCCAGCATTTTCTAAAATCGGATGGTACGAGGGCCTGGTAGAGCAGTATATGTCAGCGATTCCTTCAGTCACAGTTCCCAACACCACCTGTCACCTGCCTCGCAATGACTCCTTCAACATGTTCAGAGACCCCGTGTCAGGTGATCTACCCTGGCCAGGTATGGTGTTTGGCCTCACTATCCTGGCTACATGGGTCTGGTGCACAGATCAGGTAAGTCTCTCACACTGACTCCTCCTGGCTCCTACTGGTTCATTCTGGCTCCTTCTGACTCCTTCTTGCTCCTTCTGGCTCTGTGACAGATGATGTTATTTGAACTCAATTCATTGAGTCTTTAAAGGAGGTGTTAACACACCTTGATTCTGTAGTTTGAGCAATTGTTTTTGTCACAGTAAAGTCAAAACATTAATATGAGATTTAACAGCAATTTAATGTATCACAGTATCACAGCAGAAACCAGACTGAACACTGGTGCATAATATCAAAAGATGTTTAAAAGCTGCTTGTTTTGACTTTGGCTTGTGAACCAATGCACACAAACCCTGTCTAGTGCTTAAGATGTTGACATGTTTATTGGCAGTATTTCTCTGAATCTCTTCATTAACTTCATGCTGCTGTCTCTTGGTTGCTTCTGATCTGCAAACCATGTCCTTCATTAAAACACAAATGATTTCATTGCAAATATAGTCTGAAACACTGAAAAGGTCAACGTGTCCTACATCATCCTAAATCTCTTTGTTCTTTGATCGGATATCAATAAGATGACTGAACAGATTCAGAGTGAGACTTTCTGTGGTTTATGAGGTTCTGGAGTTAATACTACTGTGTGTGTGTGTGGTGTGTGTGTGGTGTGTGGTGTGTGTGTGTGTGTGTGTGTGTTGTGTGTGTGTGTGTGTGTGTAGGTTATAGTCCAGAGGTCTCTATCAGCCAAATCATTGTCTCATGCTAAAGGTGGCAGTATTTTGGGAGGTTACCTCAAATTATTGCCCACCTTTTTTGTCGCCATGCCAGGCATGATCAGCAGAATACTCTTTCCAGGTAAGTTTGCCCACTTTATGTTCTCATCAATGATATTAAAAAAAACAACACACTTTTTGCCAACCTTTTTAAATTGATGTTAAAATTGTTTTGTTGGTTGTTTTAATGAGCTTGAACCCCACATATGTGTAGTGTTGGCATGTTAGTAAGTTCCCACAGCACTTATTCTGCTGCTTGGTGAATGTGTTGCACTTTACTTTTTTTTTTTTTAACTTATTTTGGCTTTAACATAACTAGATTTTTAAGGTTAATCAATTAAAATAAAAAATTCATGAATTTTAATCGCATTTCTGTGTTTTATTTGTGTGTGTGTGTGTGTGTGTGTGTGTGTGTGTGTGTGTGTGTGTGTAGATGAGGTAGCTTGTGTGGATCCAGTAGTGTGTAAGAGCATCTGTGGAACTGAAGCTGGCTGCTCCAATATTGCCTATCCGAAACTGGTGGTGGAGCTCATGCCTGTGGGTGAGTTGCACACGTGCACACATGCACCCACACGCACACACACATACAGAAGCACACACACAAACACAGAAAAATAACTATTCTATTCTATTCTAATAACTATTTAAACTACTCTTGCTTTTTGAACCTTCTCAGGTCTTCGAGGTCTGATGCTAGCAGTTATTTTAGCTGCTCTGATGTCATCTCTGACCTCCGTCTTCAACAGCAGCTCAACTCTGTTTACTCTGGACCTCTACCACAAAGCCAGGCCAAAGGCTTCTGAAATGGAACTCATGATTGTTGGGAGGTATGGTAAATAAACTATCCTTTCGATGGCTGGGGGGCCACAGCTACACTGATAAAAATGTGTTCTCCTTGCACGATCCACTTTTCCTCTGTTGACAGTTTGTGAAGGTTTTCATGTATTCCCAATGAAATGTTTTTTTTCCGCTTCCTTTTTCCACTTTATTCCTGTAAACTTTTTTCTTGTCAGACAAATTTCATCTGTCTCTTAATGCACTCCTTTAAGTTTTGCCTTTCTTTCAGTTTCATCATAAAATGACCCCATTCTCTCTGTTTCAGGGCTGTCATTGTTATCTTGGTGTCCATTAGTCTGTTATGGATTCCAGTCATCCAGGCATCCAACAGTGGACACCTCTTTGATTACCTCCAGTCGGTGGCCAGTACTTTAGTTCCACCTGTTACCGCTGTCTTTATTTTGGCTATCTTCTGGCCCCGTGCAAATGAGCAGGTGAGACAATCTGGACATTCTGTGCCCTCATACTGTATATAAACACACACTACACTTTCTACTCTAACATGTGTGAGGCATCAAGAACCTCACTTATTTCTTGTTGATGCAGCACTTTAGTAGAGATCTTTGAGCTCTTGGTGGTTCATCCATTCACATAGTGATGGCAGAAACTGGCAGAATCAGTCATACACATTGATACGTCAAACATGCAGCATGGACCCTTGGACCCCGTCGACCCATAATTAATCCAGGAACCTTCTGATTCCTTCAGAAACTCCTCTGCTTTGACCAAATAATTTAGTCCAACATTCGTGAGATTAAATGACAACACCACTCACACCCTTCCTTGCCATGCTGTCACTGTGCCCGCATGAGCTCTGAATTTATCTAGGACAGATGTGGAGTCCCAACTAGGGTACCTTTTATTATCTGTCATCAAGAAAACTCTGCAGTTGTTGAGAGCATTAAATATCAATGGAGATGTGAATAAAGCTTCTCTGGGGTAAGCTCCAATATTGACCCAGAGTCCTGGGAACTGTGCACCTGAATCTCTGGCCCTCAACTGGAACACAAACTGGGTTTCCATTACAGGCTTTGGCAAAATAAAGGTGATCTTCTTTAATCCCGGTTAATCACAGTTGTAGTTTGTATGCATTTCCTTCCAAGCTTCGTAATACTCATGAAATCTTACCTTGCGAGACTTGGCTGGAATAAAGATTGACATTATTGAAGACAAGAGGACACGGGATGAGTACGGTACATCAGCAAAGACAGTATGTTGGCAAAGACCACGTATGAGGGGAGTATGTCACCGCAATGCTGCTACATATTTCTATGATGAAACATCTAAAATTCCTCATGTAAAACCTTTAATGATATTTCAGAGGTTTTTTCCATTCCCTGTTTCACATTGGGCTGATAAGGTTTTGCACCTTTCTAAGGCTAATGGAAACCACAGGCCACGTCCCTGTCTCACAGCCCCTCCCCCCTCCCCTTTTAAGATTTTGACTGGTTGGAGGGTTTATTTATTTACTGTAAATTCTGCACGATAGAGCATACCTGCAGGGGGCCACTTGGAAACATGAATTCTTTATGGTCCACAGAAAGTTCATTTTAAATGTTTAATTACTAAACACGGCAGTAAGAAAGCTGTACAATGTCATTCGTGTAACATGTGGGTTAAAAAAATAACAAGCTGACCAGCTGTTGATGAGCTGCAACTTAAAAGCTGCATTGTCAGCAGTTGTTCCTGTGATATTGAGTAAGTCCTAAAAATCCATAAATAAACCACACCACTCTATAAGCTGAATTGGTCAAAGCCCGGGGAAAAAGTAACGACTTATAGTGCTGAATTTATGGTATTTGGTTTTAGGGGTTACATTGTGTGTGTGTGCATATGTGTGTGAGTGTCTCTATGCATGTGTGTATGCTTGTCTGTGTATATGTTGTATATATGCACGTGCAGCTCTGTAATGACCTCTTTTAACATGATTACAGCAAATAATCTTCAGTTTCTGCAGTCCTGCCAGGGTTTGGTGCTCAAGGATGACAGAAATCTCCACAACCTGCTGTCATACAAGTATCTGCAGTTTATGTTATGTGTCTGTGTCTTAGGGGGCGTTCTGGGGTCTCATCGTGGGACTAGTTGTTGGACTGACCCGCATGATTCTGGAGTTCTCCACCAGTCATCCTGCCTGTGGTCAGGATGATCTGCGACCAGCTGTCCTGGCTCGTGTCCACTACCTGTACTTCGCCATGATCCTCTTCTCGATCTCATGTATTGTGATTGTGACAGTCAGCCTGACCACAGCACCAATAGCTGAAGAACATGTAAGGAACATATCAGACATTTGCTATTAACATTTTCTTTTAAACCTTACAAATGCATAAAATCTACCAAAAGTCATTGCCTTTATTCATTTAGCACACTAGCATACCAATACTCAAAACAAGCATACTTGCCTGAGCAGAGCATTGGAGTGAATGTCCATGGTTTAAAAATTGTACAACCATCCCACTATCACACCCTAAAGGTGCTGAAGTATCAGTACTTGATAGTTCTGATCACTGGTTACCGCACTACAAATGTTGAGATTAACCACACCTTCTGACTAGACAATTCAAAACCTTTTGATGTTCCTGAAAAGTGAAAAAGTGGGTAAATAAGATCATAGCAACGTGATGTAACCTCCCAAAACAGAATAAAGTCATCCAACTTATCCCCTCTGGCTCAGGTGTCAAGAAGCTGTATGTCTAACATACAATGTCAAAAGGAGGCAAATAAAAATCAGTATGAAATGTGAAAAGGCAGGTTCAGTAACGTTCATGTTTAAATAGGACAATCAACTTTAAAGATACTCAAAAGTGTTGTACAATAGATTTTTAAACTGAAAGAATCAAAATTATGATGATATTGGTAATGATGATGCTGGTCTTTGCTCTGCAGCTGTACCGTCTCACCTGGTGGTCCAGATTTAGCCAGGAGCCTCGTGTTGACCTTATAATTGACGTCGGAGTCCCTGAAGCTCTGGACCCGGAACCTAGCAATGATTCTGAGGAACCCAAGAAACCAGTACCTTGCTGGCGCAGAGCTGTTCTGGTCATCTGTGGTCTGAACGGCTCAGGTTCTGGTCCTGTTGCCCCAGAGAAGGAAAACAGTGAACTGAACTCTCTGCAGGAGAAACCACTCTGGAGAAATGTCTGCAACATCAATGCCCTGCTGCTTCTAGCCATCAATGTATTTCTCTATGGATACTGGGTCTAATTCGCGTTATGTCTTTCACAGTTCTGAACTATTGTTCACGTCAGAGTCTTGCTCAAGGTCACAACAGTACTGAGCTGGCCTTACAATGTTAATAATGCTGGAAATAACGTTTTCCATGCTTTTCACTTATTTTCAGTTTTAGACAATCAAAACAATTTTAAATGCAATATATATACATTTATATACAATCCATGCTTCCTGAAAACACACAGAGGCCTTGAAGATATTATTTTATCTTGTTAGTCATTTATCTTATTAGCATGTGTTATACTATATGTTTTGTTTTATGTTAGTTAGTTTAGAAGTTAGGAATACTATATACTCTTTAGTAGGAATACACATAAGCAAGTCAGTTGACCCTTCCTTGACCTGAAGACTGGTCAGACAGTTGGAGCCAGCCAGACAGGAAAGGGTAGATCCCCATCGTAAAACATGACAATGTAGTTTACTGGTGTTGATAAGTTCCTTGGCAGGAATATGACTTCGGACCTGGCCATCTGGAGAAGATAATGGACAAGAAGGACCACACCAACACCAAAGGAGGCTGGAAGAAGAAGATGGGGTCATCCAAGGAAGGTGTTACGCTCGAGAGGACTGGCGGTCAAGTGTGGCGGAACCCCAAAGAAGGCAGACAGACACGGGAATTAAAAGTAAACTCAAAAGGTTTAATGAAGCAAAAAAAACAGGAGGGAAGAAACTAAATGAGAGAGGCCGAGACAAACTATAGGTGCGTGATGCGGCAGACGAACCAAGTTCGAGATCCAGGGGCGAGAGTCTGTGGGGGAGTCCAAGTGTCCAGAGGATAGGAGAAATCCGTCCGAGGAAGGGGAAGAGGAAGAGGTCAGAGGAAGAGGGGCTAGGAAGGTTGTAGAGGAGTCGCTGGAAGACGCAGGGAGACGCAGGGAGTCGCTGGGGAGCCTGGAGAGATGCTGGGTCCACGGGACGTGTTGCCAAAAACATCAGTAAGATCAAGCACTGGCCTGAGTGCATAGGGGCCTTTTATGGGTGCAGAGTTGTTTGGGCAGATTGGGTGCAGCTGCAGGAGAGGGCCCAGGTGGTGGTGGTTGAGCTGATTGCCCAGGAGGAGGTGGGGCCAGAGTAGGAGTCACAACAGTACCCCCCCTTACGGGAGGCACCGACGACCGCCCAGGAGCATCCGGGTGCTCTCGGTAGAAGTCTTCGAGGAGGGAGGGGTCAGCGAGAGGATGGGGGCACCCAGCTCCGGTCTTCGGGGCCGTAACCCACCCAATCCACCAGGTACTGGAAGCCCCTTCCCCGTCGGTGGACCGCCAGCAGCTTGTTACGCTCCACACCGGCTCTCCGTCCGACAGGACCTGTGGGGGAGGTGGAGTCGGAGCAGGAGGGGACAGGGGGCTGGTGGAGAAGGGTTTAATGAGCGAGACGTGGAAGACCGGGTGAACCTTGAGGGCGGCAGGGAGATCCAAACAGACTGCAGAGGGGTTGACGATGCTGCAGATGGTGTATGGACCGATGTAGCGGGGGTTCAGCTTTCTGGAGGAAGTCTGCGAGGTCTGGAGGGGCAGGTCCCGGGCCAACAGCCAGACCTTCTGGCCAGGCGGTAAGCAGGGGCCGGCCTCCTTCGCCGGTTGGCTGAACGCCGGGACTGCTCAGTGGCCCGCAAGATGGCTTTGCGGGCAGTCTTCCAGATGCGCCTACATCGGCGGAGATGGGCCCTGGTAGACGGCACTGCGATCTCCAGCTCCTGCTGGGGGAACAGAGGGGGTTGGTAGCCCAGGAAACATTGAAAGGGGGACATACCAGTAGCAGAGCTCTCCATGGCGTTGAGGGAGTATTCCACCCCGGCAGGAACTTGGACCAGGAGGCAGGATTGCTGGTGGTCACGCAGCGCAGGGCCGCCTCCAAAGCCTGGTTGGCCCGTTCGGCTTGTCCGTTGGACTGGGGGTGGTACCCAGAGGACAGGCTGACCGTGGCCCCAATCCCCTTGCAGAAGGCCTGCCACACCTTAGAAGTGAATTGGGGGCCACGGTCAGAGACCACGTCAAGGGGGATCCCATGGAGACGTACAACGTGGGAGACCAGGAGTTCAGCGTGTTTCTGCAGCAGAAGGGAGTTTGGGGAGGGCGACAAAGTGGACCCCCTTGGAGAAGCGGTCCACAATGGTCAGGATGGTGTCGTTCCCCTGCGAGACGGGGAGGCCCGTCACAAAATCCAGGGCTACGTGAGACCAGGGTCGACTGGGGACGGGAAGGGGGTGCAGAAGGCCTGCTGGCGAGCGATGGGAGGCCTTGCTGCGGGCACAGACCGTGCAGGCGCCCACAAACTCCCGAACATCCTCTTGGAGGTTGGGCCACCAGAAGCGCCGCTGCACAAACTCCGCCGTCCGACGCACGCCAGGATGGCAGGCGAAACAACTGGAGTGGCCCCACTCTAGCACCTGCGGCCGGACGGAGGAAGGCACGAACATTCGGCCCTGAGGCCCGTTCCCAGGATCTGGCTCGTCTCTCTGGGCTTGCTCGACGGCCGTCTCGATCGGCCAGGAGATGACCCCTATGACCCGGGCCGGGGGAACGATGGTGTCAGGGTCCCTGGGGGCGCCGGGGAATTCCTCCGGAAACTGGCGGGAGAGGGCATCAGCCCGGATATTCTTGGAACCAGGACGGAAAGTGAGGGTGAAATCAAACCGACTGAAGAAGAGAGCCCAGCGGCCCTGTCTGGGATTGAGTCTCTTGGCCGTTCTCACATAGGTCAAGTTCTTATGGTCCGACCACACAAGGAACGGGTGCTTTGCTCCCTCCAGCCAGTGTCTCCACTCCACCAAGGCTCCATAGACCGCCAGAAGTTCCCTGTTGCCCACATCGTAATTTCGTTCAGCCGGATCAAAACGGCGGGAAAAGTAGGCACATGGGTGAATCTTCTGGTCTGCCTCGGACCGCTGGGAGAGGACTGCCCCGATGCCCGCGTCCGAAGCATCGACCTCGACGATGAACTGCCGAGCGGGGTCTGGATGGGCGAGCACCGGAGCCGTCGTGAACCTGTCCTTGAGGGCCGAGAAGGCGGTCTCAGCCTCCGGTGTCCAGGCGAAAGGGCGCGAGGTGGAGGTGAGAGCGGAGAGAGGGGCAGCCACTTGACTGAACCCTTTGATGAACCGCCGGATGAACCCGGCGAACCCAAGGAACCGGCGAAGCTGAGTGCGGTCGGTGGGGCGTGGCCACTCCACCACAGCCTGGATCTTGGCCGGATCTGCGCGCACCCCCCCCTCCTCCACGATGTAGCCGAGGTACCCCACTGAGGCGGAGTGGAAGACGCACTTCTCGGCTTTGATGAATAGTCGGTTCTCCAAAAGCCGTTGTAGGACCAGGCGAACATGCTGGTGGTGCTCCTCCATGGTGCGGGAGAAGATCAAGATGTCGTCCAAGTAGACCACCACAAAGACGTTGATCATGTCCCGGAGCACATCGTTGACCAACTCCTGGAAGACGGCGGGGGCGTTGGAGAGGCCGAAGGGCATGACCAGGTATTCGAAGTGCCCGAGGTGTGTGTTGAAGGCGGTCTTCCATTCGTCCCCTTTCCTGATCCGCACCAAGTGGTAAGCGTTGCGGAGGTCTAACTTAGTGAACACCCGGGCATGAGTGAGAGGCTCGAACGTGGAACTCATAAGGGGAAGAGGGTACTTGTTCTTAACGGTGATGTTGTTAAGTTTGCGGAAGTCGATGCAGGGCCTCAGGCCGCCATCCTTCTTGGCTACAAAGAAGAAACCTGCAGCTAAGGGGGATGACGATGGTCTTATGATCCCAGAGGCAAGGGATTCAGTGATGTAATTGCGCATCACCTCCTTCTCTGGGATGGAGAGATTGTAAAGTCGACCCGTGGGGTAGGGAGCCCCGGGGAGGAGGTCGATGGGGCAATCATAGGGCCGGTGAGGGGGAAGGGACAGAGCATTGTCCTTACTGAACACTGGGGCTAAATCATTGTAGATAGGGGGAACACCAGTGAGATCCGGGGGAGTGAGCGCGGGCCTGGGATTACTGGATGGAGAGGGGGCGGAGCGAAGGCAGTTGGCGTGACAGGCCACGCTCCACCCCAGGATCCGACCCGAAGCCCATGAGATGTGGGGGTCGTGCCTTTCCAACCACGGTCTTCCTAACACGAGTGGAGCGGTGGGGGCGTGCAAAACCAGGAAAGGTGTACTCTCTATGTGATTACCCGAGAGTGTTAGGGTGAGTGGGATGGTGCGATGCGTGATGTTACCCAGAGAGCGGCCATCGATCGCCTGGGGGGACAGGGAGCGATCGAGAGGAACCAGGGGAATGCCAGCTTGACGCGCGAGAGAAAAGTCCATCAGGGACTCATCAGCCCCAGAGTCAATGAGAACACTCACCGGAATAGACTCCTTATCCCAGGAGAGGGTTGCGGGGAAGAGGCGGTTGTGTTGCTCGGTGGGTTGGGGAATCACAGCTCGGCTCACCAGTACTCCCCCTACTGGTGAGCAGGCCCTTTTGGTCGGACGGGGCAGGCTTGGATGAAGTGGCCGTTGTTTCCGCAGTACAGGCACAACTGGTCTCGGAGTCTTTGCTCCCGCTCCTGCCGTGAGAGACGGGACCGGCCGATCTGCATGGGTTCCTCTCCGACTCTGGGGGAGGAGTGAGCTGGGGATTGCAAGAGGATGTGAGGAGGCGGGGCGGCAGTGCTGGTAAGGGAGAAGTCAGGGACAGAGGAAGTGCGGTGGGAGAGTTGGCGGGTAGAACCGCCCGCACGTTGGGCGCGCTCCTGGCGGCGCTCCCGTAGTCGTTCATCCATCTGGAGCGAGAGGGTGATCAGCTCGTTGAGTGACGAGGGGCGGTCTCTCACAATCAGGTCCTTGATTGCCTCACTCAGGCCCCGTCGATAGGCGCTACGGAGCGCGGTCTCGCCCCAGCGGCTCTCTGCAGCCAGGATGCGGAACTCAAGGGTGTACTCCGCAACTGACCGTGACCCCTGCTGGAGAGCGAGCAGACGACTCGCGGCGTCTTCACCGTAGGTGGGGTGCTCGAACACAGCCTTGAACTCCCGTCGAAAGGCGCTGTAGTCTGAGGAGAGGCGGGGGTCCAGGTCGACGGCAGCTATGGCCCAGCTCAATGCCTTGTCGGCCAGGAGGGAGGTTATAAATCCAACCTTGGCCTCGTCGGAAACAAATCTGGAGGGCTGATGGCGGAAGAGCAGCTCACATTGGTGGAGGAACCCCTTGCCCAGGTCGAAATCCCCGCCGAACACACGGGGGCTGGCAAGGTTGGGCTCGGCTCGGGGAGAAAGCGGGAGAGATGGTTCTGATGGAGCAGCCCCACCGGGGTCGCTGCCTAGCTTCTGAATAATGGAAGCCAAAACGGTTGCCATGGCGGACATCTGGTTGGAGAGGGCGGACAGGGTACTGGAGGTGGTCTGGGAGGAGCTCTGGAGCTCGGAAATCTCCCCCTGGATTGTGGGGAAGGCCTTGGTTAGCTCCGACTGAAGGGAGGAGAGCTGGGCAGAGTGGGCCTCCACTCTTCTTTCGAGGGGGGAGGGTAACGTGGGGGTCCTAGGGCCGCCCGGCTGCCCCGGGGTTCCACCTTGACTCATCTTGGCTTGATCTTTCTGTTACGCTCGAGAGGACTGGCGGTCAAGTGTGGCGGAACCCCAAAGAAGGCAGACAGACACGGGAATTAAAAGTAAACTCAAAAGGTTTAATGAAGCAAAAAAAAAGGAGGGAAGAAACTAAATGAGAGAGGCCGAGACAAACTATAGGTGCGTGATGCGGCAGACGAACCAAGTTCGAGATCCAGGGGCGAGAGTCTGTGGGGGAGTCCAAGTGTCCAGAGGATAGGAGAAATCCGTCCGAGGAGGGGAAGAGGAAGAGGTCAGAGGAAGAGGGGCTAGGAAGGTTGTAGAGGAGTCGCTGGAAGACGCAGGGAGTCGCTGGGGAGCCTGGAGAGATGCTGGGTCCACGGGACGTGTTGCCAAAAACATCAGTAAGATCAAGCACTGGCCTGAGTGCATAGGGGCCTTTTATGGGTGCAGAGTCGTTTGGGCGGATTGGGTGCAGCTGCAGGAGAGGGCCCAGGTGGTGGTGGTTGAGCTGATTGCCCAGGAGGAGGTGGGGCCAGAGTAGGAGTCACAACAGAGGACTGGATTGACTGAAATTAGCATCATATTTACATATGTTCTTCATAAAGACTGGTCAAGGGATGTTAGGTCGTTTTCAGACTTCATGCCCTGACAATTGACTCTGTTGTTGCTAGGGTTATGAACTGGCCCAGAGCTCTGTAATATTTGTATCTTGAATTGATTCTGTTTGCTAAATACATCTGTTTGCTAAATACATCTGTTTGCTAAATACATTTTGAAATTGACATTGTTTACTACTTGAAGTCTTCATTTAAAGAACACGTGGATTGGCAGTGACACACGAGAGGTACTGCAATCCAACAATTTGGTGACCCCGACGTGATGAAGACAGAGAAGTCATCTGAGGCAAAGAATTCAACAACGGTCACTTCGGAAGACAACTGACGACAAAGGGATCCCTAATAAAGGTAAGCAGACACCTGTTTAATCAAAAGCTCTGCACATTGGCAATTTCCAAAAAATTTGTCGTCACTGTCAATTGAAGTGTCCTAGTTATAAATTCCAGATACAAATATAAAAGTACTGTTGAAAAACAGGGAAGTACTGTTGAAAAACAGGGAAGTACTGTTGAAAAAACAGGAAGTACTGTTGAAAAAACAGGGAAGCACTGTTGAAAAACAGGAAGTACTGTTGAAAAAAAACAGGGAATTACGGTTAAAGTAAACCATAACTAGTACAGTGCTGTATTGCTGTATGCAGTGCACTGTATATCTGTTAGATCCATTATGTTAAAGTTATCTCTTATTTGCTTTTGCCTTGTTATATTCTTATATTGTTTCACATTACTTAATGTTTCCTGTTATTTGCTAATGCTTAATGTTCATGATGCTTGATATGTCAACTTGAACTTCTCTGATCAAGGGCGACAGAAATGCGGCGGCTGTTGGAGAAGTGGCATTGACTGGAGACAGAGCTGCAGAGCATGACACAGGAGATGTTCTCTTAATCTGTCTGATATAGAAGAATGTGCTGTTTGTGAGCTAAGCTAATCAAATCAGTGAAGGCCTACGTATAATCTCACCATTATGATTTACAGTCTCTTGCTCTGTTTGAGACCTGCTATCTTGTGTTTTCCCCCTCCCTTAGACACATTTGACTTCTGTAACGAGGAACCTCCTAATTTCAATAAAAGAAGGATGGCGGGAGGTGTGCGTCAGAACGTGTTGGAGATCTGTAACTGAGCACATCTCTCCGTTCTCCTTGCAAGTAAAATTCAAACTGTTGTCTTTGCCTCATTTGTGTTTCTCGTGTTTCAGGTTGTTTGAACCTAACATTTTGGTCCTTCGAGCCGGATTCCAACACACCTGAAGGGTCCGGTGGGTGAGGCTGAACCTCAGGAAAGACCGTGGCCACGGCAGGCCGCCTCAAAGCGACCTATGATACCCTTTCCGGGACTGGGCTTCAGCTCACTGATTGGACCCTGACGGTTGACGGAATTCCAGGAGGAAAAGGCAACAGTGGTGAGCATGTCTTGAATTCAAAAGTGTGTGTGTGATGATGATTGTCGGGGACTTAATGTAAAAATTGCGATAGACACTAAGGCAGTGTTTTGGGAGAGAGGAACCCGAAAGTCCTCTGTAAGACGCAATGAGAAACAAACCCTGTGAATACTAGTCAATGGCAGGTAAACAAGAGTACTAAGGGAAGTACCAAGGCAGGGCGAGGGAGTCCTGGCCACGTGAAAAAGAAATTAAGTCACGACAAATCATCCAAAAGAGTGATTGTGAGTGTGAAAGGATTGTTAAATACCACTAGGTATTTTCAATCATACCAAAGCAGTGGGACTGTAAGTGATAAGGCCCTTGTGGATGCAGAGGCAAGACTCTCCACTCGAAAGAGTTGAAGTGAGAAGTACCACAACGGTTTGATTAATTATCACCCCACTGAGATCAACATCCCAGTTTTAGGTCACCCTATGTGCAAGACTGGACCAAATTCTTAAAAAAAAAAACCGGTAAATTAGGATAAGGTTAACTCATAAAATAAATAAAAAAAAAAAAATCGTAATAAAAAGCAGATAGAAAAGTAGAGCTAAAAGTAAAAATCGAAATCCTCCAAAAAATGGGGACAAGTAAAAGCAAACAAAGGCCCAGAGATGAATTGCGGTGTAAGGATTGGAAATTGGATTGGAAAGTGGATAACTGATTATGGGTTCAAAGGACAGCTAAATTCACAACAAATAACAGCCCTACAAGATGAAATAAAAGAGCGAACTAAAAATAATCCGAAAAAGATGAAAAAATGCGGTTATGAGGATACTGAGTTTTGGTTGCAGTTAGCGTTAAGGAGAGAGAAGGGACAAAGTAAGTTGAAAATGGAGGCAAAGGAGGGAAAGGACGAGGTTGAGAACTAACAGTTAATGTTTCACAGGAAAGAGGATGATGAGACAGGCGCAGTGAGCAGACGCGTGCACAGACAGACAGAGCAGGCAACAGATAAGTCGGCAGAGAAAGGGGAAGCGGATGTAGAACAGAGAGCAGCAGGGGTGGGAGGCTTGGACCCTGACCTTCGTGAATCGTGTGCATTGCCACCAACATATACACCACAGACATTAGACCCTCCACCCACTGATACACTTAGAATTACACGCTCAGCGCACCCCCATGGGTATGCATGGTCAAAAGCATTAGGACAAGCACTGACTCCAGCAGTCCCAAAATTGAATAATCTAAGTGAAACGAGCACTCCTCCAATGGAAGATATGTACCCCATGATTGAAGTAGCTAATCCAAATACTGAAATGAACCAACCTGTAATGCTAGTCTATAGAACTTCGACAATGGAGGATGTTAAAAAAGCCGTAGAAGGTGTGCCTTCCCATAAGGAAGACATAGAACTCTTTATAGAGGGTATGGAAAATGTGAAATGTGCCTATCACCCTAATGGTGCAGAGGTTCAACAGATCTGGATGACAGCTCTGGGTTCTAACTGGACTCATGAAAGAGGAGACTGTAATCCAAAACAAAAAAAACAAACAAACAAAAAAAAATGAGGTGCTAAAACATGATGATGGTGAATTGACAGAGTCAATGCTCTTGTATTAAGAACTCAAAATTGTTTCGCTAAGAGAGCAAATTATGTGGAAATGAACCGTGTTAAACAAAGAGAGGATGAGCTTTTCAAAGAGTATCAAGCCAGAATGACTAAAGTTTTCAGAGCAAACAGCGGACTGCATGATGACAACAACGGTGACATGATCCGCTATGAATGACGATGATATTTTCTAGAAGGTGAAATCATGGCTGATGTCCTTTTGACACAGGAAGAAGAAGATTGGCTTGAAGAAATACCCACTAAATTGTGGTCAGTAGGACCCTCTGATGTAGGATTGATTAAAGGAGTATTACCAGTACAAATTAGACCTAAAAGCGAGTACAGGCCTCGTGTGAGGCAATATCCATTAAAAACGGATGCTCGTGAGGGCATCGAACCTGTAATACATGATCTAATCACAGCAGGGGTTCTCGTTAAATCTGATGATTCACCATGTAATACTCCCATTTTTCCAGTAAAGAAACAAACCCCATCTGCAGGATGGCGCCTGGTTCAGGACTTACAGGCCGTAAATGATGCAGTAATACAGAGAGCTCCCTGCGTTCCAGATCCATATACGCTCCTGAATTCTTTAGATCCGAAAGCTAATGTTTTTACTGTAGTTGATATCAGCAATGCCTTTTTTTCTGTACCTGTTGATAAAGACAGTCAGTTTTGGTTTGCATTCACATATGAAGGCAAACGTTACACTTACACCAGATTACCCCAAGGTTATTGTGAAAGCCCAACTATTTATTCTCAGATGATGACAGCAAGTATGGCTAAATTTCACCCTCCCAGTGGGAGTCAAGTGTTGATTTATGTAGATGATGTTTTATTAGCATCTGAAACCTTAGAAGCATGTAAAATAGACACCATAGCACTTCTTAAACATTTAGCAGAAGAAGGCCATAAAGTGAGCAAAAGTAAACTACAGCTGTGCAAAGCTGAAGTAAAGTACTTGGGTCACAACCTGAGTGCAGGAGGAAGAACTATCATAGAAGGCCGTAAAACAGCTATTTTGCAAGCTCCCAAACCACAAACTAAAAAGCAAATGATGTCCTTTTTAGGACTAACTAATTATTGTTGCAACTGGGTGCCAAATTATGCAGAAATTGCAGCACCGTTGCAAAAATTGATGTATGAAGAAGATTTAAAAATGACTTCTTCACTAAAATGGACTGAAAACGCAGCAAAGGCCTTCCGTGACATTAAGAAGCTTTAGTGCCGAGCACAGCTTTAGCTTTAGCCTTAGATTACAGCAAACCTTTGGTTCAGATGGTTGATTGCAGAGGACATTTGATGACCTCGGTCTTAGCTCAACAATGTGGGACTAAAATGAAACCAATAGCATATTTCTCGTCTAAACTTGACCCTGTAGCATGTGCTCTTCCACACTGTGTGAAAGCTGTAATCGCAACGTCTATGGCTGTGGAAACGAGTGCTTCTATAGTGTTGTTTATACTTAGCCATTAATTAAGTAGGTTATACTTAGCCATAATTAAGTTAAGAAAATAGGAAATTGTGTTTGTGTGTGAATGGAGGACTAAGCCATTGAAAGAGTTGATAGGAGAACTCTGCTAGTCCTGTGTTTTATTATTTTGCTCATAAGAAAACAAAGTAAGTTGAGAGATATAGCCATAGGAAAGACATAGGAAAGGCACAAAACAGATGACGGAGAACCACATGACTGCCAAGAATTAGCTGAACAAACTGCAAAAAGTAGAAGTGATTTAGATCAACCTTTAAAAGCTGGAGCATTTTTGTTTGTAGACGGCTCATCAAAGAAAAATGAGCAACCTTAAAAGAAGAATCTATGTATGACCAGCAGGAAAATCTATCCTACCAGAAAATCTGTGTAAATATGCTGCTATATTGAGCCATGGTGTAACACATGTCTCAACAGGAGGGATGGTAGGACAGATACAGCAGCATTATACAACCTATGGATTCAATTCTTATTCAAAAATTTTTTGTAGAACATGTCTGACGTGTGCGAAACACAATTCACAGGGAAATCTGAGACCCAGGAGAGGAAAATTTCCTGCTCCCCAATATCCATTCTAAACTATACATATGGACTTCATAGAATTAAATAAAAGTGAAGAAAAAATTTGCTCTGATAATGGTACTCATTTTGTAAATCAAGTTGTTAGAAAGATCAGTGTTATGTTTCATATTGATTTAAAACACCATTGCTCCTATCATCCTCAGAGCGCAGGCTTAGTTGAAAGAACTAATGGCACTATTAAAAACAGACTGAAGAGATGCATGACACAATGTGTCGATTTGGCTAAGCTCTATATAAACATTACAAGCACCGCAGGCCTAACTCCTTATGAGATCTTATTTGGAAGACCGTACAGGCTTCCTCAGTTCAAAAACTACTGGGAGACAAATGATGAGTCTAATCTAGCTGATTACATGAATGTTAGAAAAACAAAAGCAAGGTCGTGAAACTGAGACGCCCTCTGTCTCCTAACAGAAAATCCAACCGGTGGAGCCAGGCGACTGGGTCCTAGTGAGAAGCGTAAAAAAAACAACACTGGTATTCTCCTAAGTGGGAAGGACCTGACCAAGTTCTTTTGTCTACACCTACTGCTGCTAAAATAGCTGAAAGATCAACCTGGGTACACCTCAGTCATTGCAAGAAGGTCATTTCTGTTGAAAACTCCAACCGGGAAGGTGATGCAAAGTCTGATAATAGGGTGAATAGAGTCTGGGTAGACCCGAAAGTCAGTGAAGTTTTAAGAGCCGCCGACTCATTTAGGGAGGCTACTTCAACAGGTTATGGTCCATAAATAGTGTACCGATTTCACAAACATCACAAGGACAGCAGCGGGTAAAATAAACAAAAGATAATACGGGAAAGAAAGAAGAAGAAAAAAAAAAGAGAGAAATACAGAAGATTGGCTGATGCTGTAGCATACTAGCCTCGGTGCCAATTGTAATCATAGTATTCCTGATAATCACAATAGTTATACAAAGTCTCCAACTCAGTTGAAATCAAATAAGTTCAAATGACTCCCAAGTGGCTACAGAATGCAATTAAATGTTGGGAGTGTGCTTTTTCTTCATATGCGTGTTTTTATTTGTATGATACCTCTGGAAACCCCCAGGTTTAAGATTGAATGTTACCAAAATACGGCATGACAAGCGAAGTGCAAATAACAACCTAAAGGACCAATGTGGCAACAGCAGGTCAGCTCTTACGCTGTATTTGACCTGTAAGCTTTTCATTCACCTGAAGCTCAACAGCTCCATTATTTCAGCTTCACTTCTTTAACACCTCCTTAATAGCTTGTTCGTTCTGAAAGTAGTTTTGATACAATTTTCAATGCAAAACGAAAAACTGTTCTTACTGTAAAATGATGTATGTTTTTTGTCTGTTGGAAAGTTCATTTGTTGCACCCTGCTGTTCATGCATGCATTATAGTGTTCTGAAGTTGTGTCTCTGTTATTTATTTTATTTCTGGTGGTGGTGTGGGGATGAGAGACTGTTTGATACAGGACTATGAGAGCTACAGGACTATGTGCTTAAAAACACTTCTTATGCTAATTTCTGTGTTCCCTACGTCGGCTGATCAATTAGTCACTCACAGGCATGGATTTATGCCTGAACAGTGACGTCGCAATAAAAGATCTGCATGGCAATCTGAAAATGTTCCTACGTATATTGATGCTATCAGTGTTCCACGCAGTGTTCCAGATGAGTATAAATTAGTGGATCAAGTAGCTGCTGGTTTTGAATCTTCTATTTGTTGGTGGTGTACAATAAATAAGAATGTAGACAGGATCAACTACATCCATTACAATGTTCAACGTTTAGGAAATTGGACTCAGAGCGGTTTTGAGGCTGTTCATAGCCAAATGTCGGCCACTTCCCTTATGGCATTCCAGAACAGGATCGCAGTGGATATGTTGTTAGCTGAGAAAGGTGGTGTGTGCTGTGTTCGGAGATCAATGTTGCACCTTCATTCCTAACAACACTGCGTCGGATGGGAGTCTCACACTGGCCATAGAAGGCCTTCGCACCCTGAACAGCAAGATGAAGGAGCACTCAGGAGCAAAGACCGCGATGTGGGACGAATGGATGAATGTGTTTGGGAAGTATAAGCCATTGGTTACATCTATTCTAATTTCTGTAGCTGTTTTTGCTGCAATCCTTACCTTGTGTGGATGTTGTTGTATTCCCTGCCTGCGTTCTCTTATTAACCGCCTTATCACCACAGCTATCGCTCCCATGGAAAAACCGTATGGCTGAATCCCTTAATTTACAGACGAGCTGGATTTGACTACAGACTCTGAAGACTACAAGTGAATTGAGCTAATTTTCCCCTGAGTGTAAATGTATTTGTGTTCATAAACATGACTTTGAAAATCTACTGGAAGAGATTGTTAAATGACTATGAGAATTTGAAGCAAATATGTGATAAACAGGAGGGAAATGTTAGATCCATTATGTTAAAGTTATCTCTTATTTGCTTTTGCCTTGTTATATTCTTATATACATTACTTAATGTTTCCTGTTATTTGCTAATGCTTAATGTTCATGATGCTTGATATGTCAACTTGAACTTCTCTGATCAAGGGCGACAGAAATGCGGCGGCTGTTGGAGAAGTGGCATTGACTGGAGACAGAGCTGCAGAGCATGACACAGGAGATGTTCTCTTAATCTGTCTGATATAGAAGAATGTGCTGTTTGTGAGCTAAGCTAATCAAATCAGTGAAGGCCTACGTATAATCTCACCATTATGATTTACAGTCTCTTGCTCTGTTTGAGACCTGCTATCTTGTGTTTTCCCCCTCCCTTAGACACATTTGACTTCTGTAACGAGGAACCTCCTAATTTCAATAAAAGAAGGATGGCGGGAGGTGTGCGTCAGAACGTGTTGGAGATCTGTAACTGAGCACATCTCTCCGTTCTCCTTGCAAGTAAAATTCAAACTGTTGTCTTTGCCTCATTTGTGTTTCTCGTGTTTCAGGTTGTTTGAACCTAACAATATCAAAAAGATTTGGGTTGGGACTCGGAGCGCAGTTGACGGGACGGACACTCCCGACGCCCGAGATTTGTGTTTTTGTGTGGGTTGGAAAGTGCCAGAGTGAACGTGAATTAAAAGGCTCTTTGTCCTTGGGAATTAACCCCCAGAGTGGAACCGGATCAAAGACGTTTGATCTAGAAGCTTGTTTCACTGAGGCATTGAGTTGACCGTTGGAGTCATTCACATTCAATCTCACTTGGGAGCATAGTTAAAGATGGAACTGGAATGTGGTAAAGCGTGTTGGGATCAGGGAGAATGTTCTCCCTATCCTAGGTCTGTGGAAGAACAGTGGAAGTGGACTCTTGATCAGGTGGTGAGTGGCATGAAAGAAGAGGACAGGGAAAGAGAATTGGATGCAATAAAAAAGTTGTGGAAGGAAGCTCAGAAGCAGAAGATACTTCCCCCTCCAGAGGTGAAGGTTAATTTAGCTGAAGCATTGTGTAAGTGGGAGTCAGAAACTCACACCATATTACAGGATCATCTTGATAATACAAAATTAGGTTTTATAGCAGGAGAATCGTGGCAAAAACAGGGTAAGGAGTTAGAAGATAAGCGTCGAAGGATACATGTTGTGGCTGTGACATGTGCAGCGGTGCACTATTTCAGATCTAGGGGGGTCACACGAGTGCCCAATGAAGAGAAGACTCCATTAGAAGATCCAAACCAGACACTGACACTTAACACCACTCTTTATCCATCATTACCTACTACCTCTTCCCCACCCCCATATCAATTGCCAGTTTTGACTAGTAACAGTGGTCAGTTAGATGTGGACAGAAATGAAGAAATGCAGGAGTTACGTGAGACAGTGGGTGAACTTTGGAGACAGGTTAGCAGGATCAAACAGGGACAGGAAGAGGTTGAAGATAACTTAGGAAAAATTGAATTTAGAGAAGAAGCTCAGGTGGTTCGCCCTAAAATCTCCCAACAAACTATATTTAAAAAACAGGACAGTCAAAAATCAGCATTAAATGTCTTTAAAATACTTAGCAATCAAACAAAACAAGTGAAAAGAGCTGATCCCTCAGGAGGATCTGCCAGGGCTGAGCACAGGGAGGAGAAGGCAAGATTGATTTATGGCAGTGATAAAGAGGAGAGCGAGAATAAGACAGATACCTACAAAATTCCGGCTACATTTATTGGAGAATTGGAGGTTCAGGAGCCTGTTGAAACTCAGACAGAATTATATGAATTAGAATCATGGGAAGAGAGTGAGTGTGAGTATAGAGGTGTACCGTTG